>NC_064631.1:14441570-14744600 GCF_023864275.1 Schistocerca cancellata | reverse complement strand
CATGCTATCTTCGAGGGACGTTCATCGACAGGAGCAGAAATTATTTCAGCTGTGCCGTAGCGAAGTGTGTTAGGATCGATGCTATTCACGTTGTGTGTTAATGACCCTGCACATAATATTAGCGGCACCCTCAGAACGTCTGAAAAATCTGCATCAGTGTTCAGCCGGATCTTCATAAGATTTCGGAGAGCTACAAATATTTTCGGTTCAAAATGGTTCAAATGGCTCTGAGCACTATGGGACTTAACTTCTGAGGTCATCAGCCGTCCACTAGACTTAGAACTACTTAAACCTAACTAAGATAAGGACATCACACACATCCATGCGCAAGGCAGGATTCTAACCTGCGACTGCAGCAGCAGCGCGGTTCCGGACTGAAGCGCCTAGAACCACAGCACCAGGCAAAGATTTTCGGAAAGGTAAAATGTTAAAAACAAGGCAATATTTTTTGAGAAAAATGTCAATGAAACACTGATGGAATCGGTCAACTCTTTCAAATATGGCATGTTGCTCCATGGTTCGGTATCCAAGTTAAGCTGTACGTCCCCTATAATTGCGTTGGTGTCAGTTCAAAGGTTGGACGAAGACAACGACATACCAGATCCATCACGATCACGTCTACTGAGGCATACTGCTTCAGTGCTGTTGCAGCTAGAGCTCACAGTGGAATGGTTCCGCTGGCGTGCACTGCCCGCTTATATAGAGTGCGAGTGACCTTGGTTACATAGCACGGCCGATAACGGACTTAGACTCTGCACGCACCAGCCGGAGAGGTTATCCCGTACGCGCACTTAAGGCCAGTTCCCACTAGAGATGGGCAAAACTGTTCTTTTCAGAGATTGGATCAGAACTGTTCAGTCCCTGAAATGAATTAGCTCTTTTTCATGACTCACCACTCATTTACAATAGAAAATAAATGGAAGGCACATTGCCCTTTAAACTTGGTTTATTCCAGTACTATACCTGTATTTTGATCTTATTTGATTCTATTTTGAAGTAACACAGATAATGAGTAAGAATTTTGTATTGTTTATTGAAATTTCCACGATATGACAAAGTTTTTGATTATTGATTTATTTTGCACTATCGTGGTTTTTTGGGTGATCGGAAAATGTTGTAACTTGAGATTTACATTAACAATATATTTGGCTATAATGTATTAAAATTTCATTAACCTCATACAAATACATCGCAAGCCATATATTTTTAAAGTGAACGTTTCCTTCCGAAGACGCCTAAAATCGCAAAATCCGTACCAGAATAAGAAACAAAAATATAAATTTGACTGTAAAACGAAAGTGCTGCATATAGCCTTACGCAGAATAAAACAAGGAAAATATTGGTGTATCACATTTTGCGATATGTTTATCGGTTCGCTCGTAATTAAAGCGTAAATTCGAGTGTCCATAATAAAAATCCTATAGTAAGAGGAGTCATCAGGAACCTAATCTAATCAGTTTAAACAAATAAAAATAAAAAAAAACAATTGATGTATACATAACATAATAATGTAATATACATAGCGCTATTATTACGAAGAACAATATCTAGTAGGGACGAACTCCGATGCAGAGGCACTGAGTCGAGCAGGTCGAGCCGCGAGCTGTATTACTGCGTGAGCTGAGACCGCAGAGACCAGAGTGACACCTGAGTTGCTTTGCTCAATGCTCTGGCTAGAGTCGAGACGGTGGGGTGAGCGTTGAGCGGGCGAGTTCCGAGGGTGGGGGGAGCGGTGAACTCACTCGCTCCGAGACAAATCGTCCGTTCCCTTGCGAGCAGGTTGTTGCAAGTAGTTCGTATGTTATCCGCTAGGTGGCTCTCTGTCCTGTTGCTCGCATCAACTGCCCAGAAGGCAGGACGTGCTACTGAAACGATCGCCGACAGAGTGCGATGTGAAGTTAAGCTGCGCCAGACACTCACTGCATGCGGCAGACGACGCACAGAGACGGCACGGCATATGTGAAACACAAAATCCAATGGGGCACTGCAGAATGCAGGCAGCCAAGGTAGAAGCAGGGCAGAGGCCGGCGCTGGCTGTGTTGTGTGGCGTGCACTGTGCTGTGACCAGCAGAGGCGCTGCTGATATGCTCCGTCTCTCTCTCTCTCTCTCTCTCTCTCTCTCTCTGCCATGGGAAACGCTTGGAGCTACCGTTCTTTTTTTCTGAATCACTGATTGTTCACTCCTTTGAAAGATTCAACTCTATGAATTAGTTCAAGAGCGGATCCCCCATCTCTAGTTCCCACTAGGGCTGCCGCGCGTCAAAACCGCGCGTCAGCGTCGTGGTTGCCATGCAAACAGCGTCAGCGGCACGGCGCGGCGGGCTCTGCGTCGCGGTTTGACCATGTCGAACCGCTTCCGCTGCCGCGTGCCGCGCTCCAGGTGCGCGCCGCCAATCACAGAACCCGCTGAGCGTGACGTCAGGTACGGAACCCCAGGCCACGCGAACTTTCGCCGAACCGCTGGCGCAGATGCGGCGGCAGCTATGAAATACTTATCATCCGATTCCAAGGAAACTATTCGGTAGAAAAATTTGATTCTTGGGCATGTTACAGCCTGATATCTTCTCTCGATAAAGAACCGAATTTCTTTTCGTTATTCGTGGTGGTTACTTGCTGTATTGCATTTACGTAAACCTTTACACGAAATTTTAATGAGTGTGCAGAGGTAAAAACGCATTGCGTGGACTTTGCGTACAGTTCATTTTAGGTAATACGTTATTGCATATGAAATTTAGTCAACATATCGAAATTGTTTTTAAAGCTGAGAGCAGATCGATAGCTATCACCGTTCTCGAGATATTGAATGATATGTCGGCGGACGGGCTGTGCCGTCAACCGCGCACAGGTCGCTCGCGACGCGACCGATACTTCGTCCTGCTCGTCGTAAACCATGTGGTTGTATCAACCGCAAATTTCGTAAACGTTTCAAGAAATCGAAACGTGTTTTTTTGCAAACGATAACTTGTGAAAAGTCATGTATTTCGTCGCATGATAAATATCCTAAATCTGTTTATCTACCGTGATATGAAAGTAAGTACAGTTTTTCAGAAGGGATTTAATAGCATGTCGAATGAAACTAATTTGCTGGTATGTCATTAAATGTAATTTACTAAATATGTAGAGCTATTGATTATTTCCTTTCTTTTTTCTTTATCCAGTGTACTTTACTGATTCAAGATGCGTTTCGCCTTTTACTTTAAGGCATCTTCGGTGGAATCTAGAATGACTTGCAGATTATAAAACAGTACATATCTTTTTTTACGTGAATGACTGATTACTTGCAGTGAATCGAGTTTTTGGCGGACATATACGTTTCCCCTCACCTGATCACATGCTGGAGGTTGAACTAAAACTTAGATTATGGAACATAAGCACATTTTCATGTTCGCTCTTTTTTCTTCTGTCACTAGAAGTAGACGTTTTACCGAAAACTCTGATTTGAAGTCGTAACTACAGTGTGTTCAGCTCATGTCCCTTCCTGTCTGGTTTGTTTATGTACATGTTGCCAAACTGCAGAATTATATGCTGAAAACTAATGTTTGTTTAATTTTGTTCTCCTTATATCTGTATGTGTGTGTGGCTAGCCAGTGATAGTTATAGAAAGTTGAAAGTGAATGAAGTAGTTGTCAGACAGTGGTTGAAAGATTTGGTGTTCAGCTGATTTCAGTTTTGGTTTAAATGTTTTGTGTAGGAGTGCATGGAAGAATAAATTCACTGCTTACATTAATAGATAAAATAGAATAGTATTTCAACAGATGATTATTGTCAGAATAGTATCGCCCTACCCTTTTGTCCTCACTCTTTGACGCCCCATAATACGTCCTGTCAGCTAACCCCTATTGTTTCAAAGTTGTGCCGTAATTTCCTCTTCCTCTATTTAATTCCGTACCTCTTCTTTAGTCACATGATCCTCGTATCTAATGTTCAGCATTCTTATGAATCACCACGTTTTGAAAGCCTCCATTGTCTTCTTGACAGAACTGTTCATCGTCCATGTTTCGCTTACATACAAGGCTGCACTCCACACAAATACCTTTGTAAAATAGTATCCAACCATTAGAATTTATATTCGGAGTGAACAAATTTTCTTTGTCAGAACGCTTTTCTTGCTATTGACAGTCTTCAGTCAGGTTTGCGTCTGCACCAGGAAATGCCTTACAATTTAAAATCTGGTTTCGAAAACTGTTCCAAATATATATTATTCTTTCGTGATTCTTAAGCAAGGTGCTGGCGATGATTACATTATGCTCTGTGGGAAATTCTATCAGGTGGCTTCCACTTTCATCCCTTCCACCTAACCTTTGTGTTCTTACTGTTTTCGTGTACCTGCTACCGTATCACATTTGAAATTTTTGTCTCACTTAACTATCTGAATAATCTCTTTTGTCGTACATTGTTTCAATGTGTTAGGAGATAGTGAACAATCGTGAACGGTAGTCATGAAATCTGTTTATGGTGAAATGAGAAAACATGAATAATGAAATATGTGAAAGAGTACATTGTACAGAAAATGAAAAATTGGTATGTCTTCACCCAACTTCGTATTTCCTTCATGTAGGTGTAAGATGTAGTTAAACGCACCGCGCGTTTCAGTGGGTCCTGCCCCGTACCTCAGTGGCTGTCCGTCATTGGCTACCGCTAACGCCTGCCGCTTCCAGATGGGAGCGCCAATTCCGCGAGCCGCCGCGTCAACGCAGAGAACGCTCGCTGCCGCCGTTGCCGCACGCCGCGCTGCCGCGCTCTAGTGGGAACCGGCCTGTAGTCTCTGTAGCAGCGCGCTCCGCTGGTGCGTCCGCCAGGCTGGCGCCGAACCAAGTCGGGCGGGTTGCGTCACCGACTCGCTAGGCGCTGAGCGGGCAGTGCGGCACTACGTTTTCGAATTTTTTCAAACTGTTGCATCCTTGAGCTCCCGGTTCGCGATGTACGCTCCCCGGTTACAGAGGTCAAGAATCACACTTTATTAATAATTATAACACAAAGTGATATCTCGAGTTACAATTACATTTTCTGCAAGTTCACCAAGTCCTTTCATCCATACGTGAATGTGGTGTTCAAAACAACTTTCGAATCTACGTCAGCTTTATGATGAAAAGCATCGATCACATAGCCTCAGTCCTAGGTTGCACATTTCGGTTCTTTGGAAGAACACAAGGAAAAAGCAATTAGTCTACAAAGGATATAGCTTATGAAGCACCGGTGTGAGCCATCATGCAATTTATTAAAATATATGCGACCCGTACCAAATACAACCAACAGAGGATACTGAACATAGAAAGTGGTCAGATAGGGTCAGAAACGGTTGTAAGTGTGCTGCTGAGTAGCTTGTGCGGAGAAATAAATGTTAAGAAAAAAATTCAATCAAATTGCGCCGTTTTCGAGTCATTTAGCACTGGAATTAGCCAGTCAGGCCGTAGTTTGGTTTTCTAAAACCGAACAAGAGGGTGATTCAGAAACTGTAAATGGGACGGTAGTAACGATCGAGCGCGAGTGAAATGCTGTGCAATCTCTTGCACCATCACCTGCACTATGAGAACAGCTGACAGTAATTGTGTCTGGCGGACCGTTGGAATTTGCACGCGCGACGGCCTCATTGGCGAACTTCTGTGCTAATTAACTTGGAAATGGAGCAACGCATCGAATTGTTTCTTAACAAAAGGGGCAGCACGAATCGTGACAGGTTTGTGTGACGCTTCGCAGGGGAGAGTGCCACAGAGGTGCTGTAGGCTGATCTAGCAGCCGCTTAAAGACAGACGGAAACTGATCAGGAAAAGCCTACTCACAAAGTTTCGAGATCCACCTTTAAGGAATGAATCTAGGAACGCACTACAAGCCCCTACGTATCAGTCCCGTAGGGATTCCGAGGAGAGAATTAGACAATTTACAGTTCGCACAGAGGGATTTAAGCGATCATTCCTCCCACGCTCTATGTCTCTGGGGAACAGGAAGAAATGCAAATCAGTGATTCCATGCTCTGTACCGCAATGTAAGCGAAATATTTTGCGTAGGTGACGAACATGATTTTTTTTTTAAAAAATCGTTTCTTCTTTCACTTTTCGACGGCTATGGATGTTTCAGACTCGAGCGCGTTTGGCGATGGGAGAAGGGAGAAAGCTGACGGGCCCCAGAAATGAGGCCGGCCTACACGACAGCCGCGCCGGCCCAGCGTTGAACAGACAGGGGAGGGGCAGATAGCTGGCCGCGAGACAGCCAACTGAGAGGGTCGCCCGCGGCCCGCCTTCTGATAGCAACCTTCGGCCACCGGACGTCGCGGACACCGTTTTACGAGGACGAACGTACACTTTTGTCCAAAACGACTTGTTTTTGAGACAAGACGGAGAAAATACGATACGGCCTATGGCATTTTCTGCTTGGAATTCGTGTGAACGGGCGTCCGTCTCGACCGGGGTTGCGCCACTCCGGTGCCCCAGTTAGACCGTGCAACTAGTGTAACGCCGGAAATGCATATCCTCCTATTTCCATCTATTGTACTATAAATTCTTTTCCTTTATTTGTTACCTGAAGATATGACATTTCTGTGTCTTTATATATTGTAATTGTTTTACTATTTGTATATATATACACACCCACCCACCCACCCACACACACACACACACACACACACACACACACACACACACACACACACACACATATATATATATATATATATATATATATATATATATATATATATATATATATATATATATTTATGCACTTATGTCGATGTATAATTGGTTTGTTTTGTAAATATTATTTGTATTTTTACGCTGGGTCTGGCCTAGGGAAAACTATGCTATCGATCGAATACATCGATAGGTCGTGTGGAGAACCAAAGTGTTTAGGATCTTTGGTAGTGTTAACTCTGCCACATGGAGTGCAGGCAGAGCAGAGAGAGTCTGGCAGAAGTAGGGCAGTGGAGCAGGTGTGTTGTGTGATGCTGCCGCGAGTTGCCGCACTTTTCGGGTATGCCAACATGAAATTGCGCTCGACTTGCCATGATAGTTTCTGACACGGTGTCGTGGACGGGAAGCATTAGCTGGCGCACATCAAGAGCCCGTTTCGCCTGGTGGCCGTGTCGAGAAGAAGGCGCGCCAACATCCAGCTTCTGTGACAGCGACGGCCGACGATGAGTGACTGTCGCCACCTCCTCGACCGACGACTCCAAGCCTTCAATCAACCAACAAGGAAGACTGGAAGCACGTACAGTTTTAGAACTGTATGGCAGACCTCAGCTTTTCAAACTGTTCAATGTACCTCAAAAATTACAGCAACGTAGCATGAACCTTTGTTGCTCATTGTCCCAATTGCATTATCAAGCAGGGTCCCTTCCTTTTCCGGAATGAACCCGAGTGTCGTTGAAATTCAAACGCCAGCATTAAAGCAATACCATTCCATTTCACTGCTTTAATTTCAAAGTTCAGTTAAAGTATTCATAGCTAGCTACAATATTTAGATTACACAAACACAAATTAAGAGTGCGAGTTTTGTTACTATATTTTAGCTTACCTGTGACTGCAGCTCTGCTTGGTACGTACTAAATTTTACTATTGTTAATTGATCAGAATCATTTAATTCAAGTTCAAGTTAAATTTCTTATTTCTAAATTGCGTAGATTCAAGTAGCTTTTGAAATGTTTGTTGAGGTAGCTCAAGACTAGACTTATTTTCTTGAATTTCGTAGTGCGTCAGAAACAAAGTTCACTATTAATTTCAGTCACTAAATTAACTTTTAAATTTTCCTGTTTTATTAATTCTTTTGCTAAATTAAGTCTGAGTGTAGCGAAGTTCATTACTTCTGACAAACATTCAGTTTTCACAGAACATGTGTCAACCTTCAGTTGCCACGCTTTTAGTGCTAATTATATGTGCATTAGTCTTTCAGTTTCAGTTATTATAGTAGTTTTCCATAGGACTGGAGACCGTTATTTTCCCCAAATCTTAAATATCTAATTAACGCCGATTAACTGTTAACGTAACGACCGCACATTTACTTTCTTTATTAATTTTACCCTTTTCTCAAAATAATTTCCACCAATTTAATTTGCATTTTTCCTTTCCTTTAGATGTAACCCTTTCCACCCTCTTTACCGACAAATTAACTTTGGTGACGATTGCTTTTCCCAAATTTCCATTAGGTACACGCGGTTTAATTTTTCACTGTCATTAAGGTCGATAAGTGAGGGGGAGGTTACACGTTGCGACCTGGTAACAGGACAATCTTCAGATTTGAGGTTGTTCTGGACACGAATTTTGTATTGTGAAAATCTCGTAACAAAGTACTGGCTACGAACAGGTAGTTACGTCAGCGAGAATAAGTAGTGGGAGGAATCCTAATTAGATTTGAAATTTGGCATTTATATTGAAAATTATTAAAATGAGTGAAGGCAACAATTACCAAAATTTGGTAGACTTAGACACGGAGCAATCGGTCGAACAGTGGGAAACGCGCACCGCGGAACCCATTGTTCAGGGGCAGGCGGCCAGCATGAAAGACGCGACCACCGAAACGCAACAAAGAGCAGAAATGGAATTACAAACTTTAGAAAATATTTCGGAATCGGAAGTGGTAATCAAATCGGAACCCCTTGATGACGAATACGGAGGGACAATTAAAGAGGCATCCGCTACGGAGGTAAAACCGCTGGTTTCCGGGAATTTAGCTGATTTATTGATTGTTTTGATTAACGAAATCAAGGCTCAGTCTAGCAAGATAGAAACTCAATCGGCAGAAATTAAAGCTCAGGCTGCCAAGCAAGAAGCTCAGTCTGCCAAGCAAGAAGCTCAGTCTGAAAAAATTGAACGGAAGCTAGACAATCTGAACAAAGCTATTAATGTTGTTAACAACAATGTTGGAGTTGTTAACACAAAAGTTGATAAAATCAAGGAAGATATTGTTGTGATTAATACCAAAATCGGTAATCTTAAACAGGAAATGATAGGCGTTCAGGCGGAAATTGCGAGCATAAATACTCGTTTTTATTCCGAAATTAGCAGAATCGAGAAAAGAGTAGGAGAAGCAGTTGCTCCGGTCATCGAGAATAAGGTGACGGAACAAATTCAATTAGTGAAAAAAGAGGATCAACAGAAGGTGGAAACTTTAAAGGTTTTAGTATCCGAAGTAGATACTAAAGTGAGGAAGCAGGCTAATACCTACGAAGAGAAAAAGAGGAAAGTGGATACGCTTGCGACAATCGCTTGCCAAGTAATTACGAGAGTGTCGGAATTAGAAAAAAACTTGACAAAAAACGGAGCTATGTGCCAATCTGAGCACATAGTTCGGAATTGTTGACGAAAGAGGAGCGGTTTGACCCCTTGAAAAAAGGCGGTATACACCCGACGGATTTCATTAAAAATTGTGAAAGAGTTTTACCCAGATCATGGACTAATAGAGAGAAAAATTAATGCGGTTATTGACGTGTTGGCTGGTGATGCCAAGCGTTGGGGCTTAAACCTCAACATTACGAACCTGACTATTGACGAGTTTAAAAATTTGTTTCTGCCTGAATACTGGTCAGAACAAAAACAACAAAGTGTCTGTCGCGAATTTGTCGTATCGAGGCCTTTTGATGCGAATTCGCGTGGTTCGGACCGTAATAACAATCGGTACAATGCAAATAATAATATGAATGACGGAAACCAGTACCATACTAACGTGATGCGGGCTTCGCAGAATAGTAATAACGGCAGAGGGTGCGATAAGCCGCCTCAGCACCATCCGGGGAGCAGATCTGCCGGGACGAGACAGGGAAACCATTAGCCGCGCCGGTGAGGGGCCAACCGGGCGTGGAGAAATTTTGGAGGCCCAATAACAGGAGAAAACCCAGGTGTCGTCGTTATGAAAACTCCGTATGGATTATTCAACGGCGGGAGAGTGTGCCAGTGTTAAGAGAAAGGAGTGCGCCCACAAGTAGTAGATCAGCTGTAGACACGGCAGCAGAAAATACATTCACTGTCAGTGAGAACAATTTAAGTAGTGTTCCGGAAATCGATTATAAAGTGGCAGCTGTAACACCCACAGCGGAACTGGAGTTTGAGTTTAAGAATAATTCGCAATTGTTGAGAGAAGATTAGATGTCGAATAACACGTCCGTCATCGAGCGAGGGGATGCAGAGAGGGAAGAGGTCTGGTTAAGGCAGTTCGGTCGCTTATACGACGAACTAAGTGAATATAGGGTAGGGTGACCAAACGTCCCGGAAAACCGGGATTGTCCCGGTTTTCATCCCTGTGTTCCGGTGTGCCGGATGTTTGTTTCGGGACGCTCAAAAGTCCCGGAATTCAGTTTTTAAATACATTTCGTGAAACATTCTCAAATTTTTGGGATTTTGCTATATTAAAGGAAATACAACACAAGAAATTAATATATTTTAGCTTATTTGTCTAAAACCTCCATTGTCCCATACTAGTAATCACAGTATCAGTATTGATACACTCAGGCAATAATTTACTTTGAGCGGTACTTTGGCCAACAAGTAGTAAGTTGTATTATTGTAACAGAGCTATGAAACAATCCGATTGTCGCCCACTTACTCACACACTCATTGTCAGAACGGTGTATTAGTTGAAGTTTTGTCAGACAAACTGAAATAGTTTTTTCTCGTATTAGTGGTATTATTGCTGCAGTACTGTGAAACGCAATGCCGAAACATGCCTGCAAGTTCAGTGACTGTTATTCCAAGGAATGGAATTTCATTAAGAAAGGTCGTTTTGATTACGAAACAGAGTGTTCCGTATGTAACTGTTTTATTAGTATAAGTCATGGTGGACGATTCGACATAGTTGATCACATCAGGTCAAAGAAACACATTAACAGATACAGTGCACCGAGCTGCAGAAAAACTCTACAAAATTATCTTGTCAAACATCAGTCAAGTGATGAGACGAAAGTTCGAGCAGCCGAGCTTATACTAGCCTACCACACGGTAAAACATCACCAAACTTATAGATCTAGTGATTATACTAATAAGCTGAACAGCATAATGTTTGATGATTCGTCCATTGCAAAAAAAGTTTAGTTCAGCAAGAACTAAAGTGTCAGCCTTCGTGAAAGGAGTTATTGCTCCCCAGAGTGTAAAGGAAAGCCTTGAATATATCAAAAAGTCTTCTTTCTACGGGATATCCACTGATGCCAGCAATCATAAGGCCAGTAAAATATTTCCGTTTGTTGTTCAGTTTTTCGATATTAATCAGGGAATTCAGACCAAACTTTTGAAGGTGAGTTCCCTACCTAATGAAACATCTAACGAAATTTCAAGATTTTGTATGAATACTATCGAAATGTCTGATCTTGAGAAAAATAAATGTGTGGCATTTTGTGGAGACAACACCAACACAAACTTTGGTGGTTTAAAAAGACAAGGCAAATGCAACGTATTTACCAAATTAAAGACAACATTGCATGAAAACATTGAAGGCATAGGGTGCCCTGCACATGTTTTACACAATAGCGTACAGACATCAGCTGACAGTTTAAGCAGTGATGTTGAAACTATCGTCATGAAGGTATACTCACACTTTTACATATATACTGTTAGGGCAGAGAGGCTTAAGGAGTTCTGTGATTATGTGGGAACTGAATATATGAATGTAATGTGTCACTCGAAAACTCGCTGGTTATCACTGTTTCCAGCAGTTGAAAGAGTAATCCGCCTGTTTGGACCGTTAAAAGATTTTTTCATAAAGGAAGACAAAGCCCCCAAAATATTGGTTCAGTATTTCAGTAATCCTTTAAGTGAAGCCTACTTACGGTTCATTCACAGTCAGCTTAGCACTTTGCAGCATGGGATAAAGGACATTGAGGGCAGCACGAAAAGTGTAATAGAGGTAAATGATGTTTTGAAAAATACTCTGGAAACTGTTACTAAGAGGAGAGAACAGCAATTCATTTCTTTTAATGTTAAATCTGTCCTTAAAAGAGCAGAAGTATCAGAAGCAGCGGAAAGGAGTTTTAGAGAAGAAGTTAACAAGTTTTATGACACTTGTGTAGAATATCTCAGCAAGTGGAGCGCCTCATATTTACTCTCATCGCCAGTGTTTGATTGGATTTTACTGAAGAGAGTGCCAAAATGGGAAAGTGTTGAAGAGACTGTTTCTTATTTGAAGAGTAAACAGATTGAAATCGATGAGTCCAGTCTCTTTGATCAGTTCGGCATACTGACAAATTCTGTTGAAGAAAGTCTTCAAAAGTGGAATTATGAAAAAAAAAACATTGGAATGTCATGAGAAGTGGCTGAGTTTTTTTAAAAGCTGTGACTGTCTTCAGCATTACTCTGAGTTGGTAATAATTGCAAGGTATTTATTTGCAATCCCAGCCCATAATGCCAATGTGGAAAGAATATTTTCGTTCATGAATATCCAGTGGACTGATGAAAGAAACAGAATGGAGGTGGACTCTCTTGAAGCAATCCTGCAGATCCTGTACAACTACAAAATGGATTGTGCCGAGTTTTATCACTGTGTCTCAAAGAACAAAGACATGCTCAAGAAGGCTGGAGGCAGTGAAAAATACCCTTTTCTCCAAGGACAGTCAATTCCATCTACAAGTGCTCAGTAATATTAAAGCTCATGCTAATATCAATTGATTAAAAGTTGAATGGCTGTAAAATTTTGTAAAATCGTAATACATTTCTTTATTACTGTATACGTTTATTAAACGTCATTAATTATACAGATCATCTAGATTATATCAATCTTTTGTATCGTCTTGTTAGTTATAAAAATCGGGTTGACAAAATGTATCAACAAAACATTAATATTTAAAATTAAGAAACCTGGGCACATGTGGAATGAGGTGTCCATTGGCACCCAGGTGAATGTGTCCCGGTTTTCACCGAAAATAATTTGGTCACCCTAATATAGGGGCCTGTACGGGAGAAGTATTTATGGGGAGCGCGGGCAGGATTTGCCACGTCTCGTCCCGCAGGAAGATAAGTGTTTGTAAAGTGATAGAAATTTCTGGCCCTAACCGGCAGACTTTACCAGAAATAGTTGATTTTAATGGGGAGCACGAGCAAGATTCGTCGTTTTTCGTCCCGCAGGAGTTGGATGTTGAAGTAGTAACGGAAAGTTCTGGTCCTAACCGGCAGACCTTACCGAAAGTTATAGTGGTAGAAGTGGGCGACCCATCCGACGCAAAACTCCAGTTTAAACATTGCTAAAGTATTAAGGAGAAAGATTACGAGAATTTTAGTGATAGCCAGACACGACTGGTAGAAAAGCACGGAGATTACAGCGTGTATGAGGTTAGAGCTGACGTTGAACGGTCGGACAATAGCAGTGTGGGTTGCGCAGATCCAGAGGAAGTAATTGCAGAGACTACTGGGCACATTCCTCCAGGTAGATTGGCAGATGTGATCAATATGGCCAAAGAGGAATCAACGAAGGTGACAATTAGTGAATTAATAGCAAAGCAACACTCTCTAGTTGGCGAGTTACAGGAAAAGGTTTCGGTATTGGAGGCGAAGCTACAAACTAAGCCTCAGGACAAACGTGTTGAAATTAAAACTGTATGTGAACAGAGGCTGAAAAAGCCGCCAGATAAGCCGGATTTAGGATCAAAGCCCGATGGTTTTTTCTGGAATGACCTGGATACAGACGAGGATTTACTGTGGGAAAATAAAGAAACAGTCGAGGACAAGTGTAGACAGATAGTAGTGTCTGCTAATATGCACGACCTACAACTAAACGTGTTGATTGACACCGGTGCAGAATTGAGTGCAGTATCTGGGAAAATATTTGAGTTACTGAAAGACAGACCTGGCATCGTAGTTACGACAGTAACAGGAGTGAAAGTTATCGGTGCTACTGGGAAGGTCAGTAAACCGGCCACAAAACAGATTATTGTCAACTTCGAGATATGTGGGGCACGATTTGAACAAGAGTTTGTCGTCGTACCAGACTTAACTACGGAAGTAATTATCGGGTTAGATTGGCTATTAAAGTACCGTGCAGTGATTAATTGCGAAAGCCAAACTTTGACATGTACGTCACAAGATAAAACAATAGTAGTTAGTTTTGATGAGGCAGGAGACGGTGTGCATAGGCAATACCAGCCTATACACATTGTTAACAGGCCGGATGCTATTGACGTAGGTATGAATTTGAACTACTGTAATGTGAGGAATCTTGGCATTGACAATAGTGTAGAAAGTGAATTGGAAAGTATTTTAGACGGTGTGTCTAACGTAACACATGAACAAAGACGAGGCCTGTATGAAGTAATAATGAGAAATTATAATGTGTTTTCAGACAAACCGGGACTAGTGGAAGAGATAATCAAATTCCCTCCACGAATTGACATTAGTATTGGTGTGAAAAATGATCGTTTGCGAGAAATAATGAAACTAAAAGCCGATGCTTGCATATGTCGTCATGACGCTAAAGCGCGTTTTGCTAAGTTTGCAATCGGAGACTTAGTACTTGTAAGAGCTCATGAGAAATCGAGCGAAATAGACAATGAAATCTCTAAATTTAAGTTTGTATATAATGGACCATATAAAGTCATTGGTATACCTCACACAAATGCTTATTGCTTAGAGTATCCAAGCTCTGGAAAACTATTAGGTATACGGAACATTGTAGACTTGAAATTGTACCATCCAAGAATTGATTAATACGACAGAATGGTTGACTTGTATAGGATGTAATAGAGTGTAAGATTTAAGGATTTGCTCGGCTGCCATGCTTTTGCCTGACCAAGAGGTCATTAAGGAAGTTGTAATTCATAAGTAATTAATTTTGATTAAATGAATTAAGAGTAACTGATTATTAATCAATTGAAAAATCCAAGCTGCTAGTTTAAGTTTTCAGCTGAGTCACAGGAATTAAGGAATGTAAATATGATTTTGTAACTAGCTGTAAGATTTCATAAATATGTGATTTATTAGTCATTGCTGATGTACTTAGACGCTGTTTTAAGTTTCAGGCTAGTACATGCGTGTGATGGTGGACAGTGTTGAGTTATCTACTGTGATAGTGTTAATGGACTCCTTGAGATTACTCGTGAGTGAGTTTTTCCGAAAGAATTCAGTGAAACGAACGTTCTGGAAATGCTGTTACACAGGCGAGTGAGATCAAGGGTGCCGCACAGGCGGGCGCAACAATCCTGGCGAGGCGGAGCCGCTGTCGGCTCTTGTGCCGCTGTCGGCATTTTTTGTACTTGCGGGTACGGAAGGCGGAGTTGTTTTTCTTCCCGGACAGCTGATGTGAAAGAATTCTGCTGTCAATATTTATGTTTTTGTCGATCTGCTGTATATTATTTTCTTGTTTAGCGTTAAGTGGACTCTCATGACGAAAATATTAATTATTAAAAGGTTATATAAAATGTGTGTTCTATGTAATTAATTATTAATTCGCGTATTTTGATATACCTGTTTTTTATGACCATGTACTCTGGTTAATTTTGTAACTAGAATTCCTTTTCTTGACACTGTTAGGAATTTTGACGATTTTACAATAGCTAAACCATTTTCTATGTTTTCTATGAATTTTAATATGTTGTCAACCTGTTTTCTTTTGTGTAAGATGACAGAGTGTAATAAGATTAGGAGTGTCTCCACTCAATTATTATGGCTTAAAAATTGGTTTATGGTTAATCAGACTAATGCTAAATTTTCTTGATGTTTTGAGCATATGCATTCCCGCTGTTTTTTTTCCTTTTTGGGACATTTACTGAGTCTGTTTAGGTTACACGAACATCCTCAGACAATGTGCGGCACGTGTAACGCCGGAAATGCATATCCTCCTATTTCCATCTATTGTACTATAAATTCTTTTCCTTTATTTGTTACCTGAAGATGTGACATTTCTGTGTCTTTATATATTGTAATTGTTTTACTATTTGTATATATATATATATATATATATATATATATATATATATATATATATATATATATATATGGATTTATGGATTTATGTCGATGTATAATTGGTTTGTTTTGTAAATATTATTTGTATTTTTATGCTGGGTCTGGCCTAGGGAAAACTATGCTATCGAACGAATGCATTGATAGGTCGTGTGGAGAACCAAAGTGTTTAAGATCTTTGGTAGTGTTAACTCTGCCACATGGAGTGCGGGCAGAGCAGAGAGAGTCTGGCAGAAGTAGGGCAGTGGAGCAGGTGTGTTGTGTGACGCTCCCACGAGTTGCCGCACTTTCGGGGTTTGCCAACATGAAATTGCACTCGACTTGCCATGATAGTTTCTGACACGGTGTCGTGGACGGAAAGCATTAGCTGGCGCACATCAAGAGCCCGTTTCGCCTGGTGACCGTGTCGAGAAGAAGGCGCGCCAACATCCAGCTTCTGCGACAGCGACGGCCGACAATGAGTGACTGTCGCCACCTCCTCGACCGACGACTCCAAGCCTTCAATCAACCAACAAGGAAGACTGGAAGCACGTACAGTTTTAGAACTGTATGGCAGACCTCAGCTTTTCAAACTGTTCAATGTACTTCAAAAATTACAGCAATGTAGCATGAACCTTTGTTGCTCATTGTCCCAATTGCATTACCAAGCAGGGACCCTTCCTTTTCCGGAATGAACCCGAGTGTCATTGAAATTCAAACGCCAGCATTAAAGTAATATCATTCCATTTCACTGCTTTAATTTCAAAGTTTAGTTAAAGTATTCATAGCTGGCTACAATATTTTGATTACACAAGCACAAATTGAGAGTGCGAGTTTTGTTACCATATTTTAGCTTACCTGTGACTGCAGCTCAGCTTGGTATGTACTAAATTTTACTATTGTTAAT
Organism: Schistocerca cancellata; assembly: GCF_023864275.1. Lineage (NCBI taxonomy): Eukaryota > Metazoa > Arthropoda > Insecta > Orthoptera > Acrididae > Schistocerca > Schistocerca cancellata. The sequence continues at coordinate 14,727,848 of NC_064631.1, read as the reverse complement.
TGATCAGAATCATTTAATTCAAGTTCAAGTTAAATCTCTTATTTCTAAATTGCGTAGATTCAAGTAGCTTTTGAAATGTTTGTTGAGGTAGCCCAAGACTAGCCTTATTTTATTGAATAGTCCGTTAATGTCTCAAAGCCGAGAACTTCCCACGCAGACATCTCGTGGTGGTGGAGGCTGACTCTTACGTTAGCTCATGATTAAGACTGCCACAGAGATTGTCGGAAACAGCTGTCATTGGTGGTTACGATGATGTAATTTTGTAGTGGTAGATCTGCCATTTTTCTTTTATGGCCATGACTGGCAAAAAAAAAAAATTGTCGCTGGGCCACGAAATGCTAATCTCTAGCTCAACAGAGCAGAAGCTCTGGCGGGATTGTGTCGAAGGGAGCACGAGAAAGCCGTCCTGATCGTCGGAAGAGTCGGTCGTTTCTGTTTCTTGAGTACTTTGTCAGAGAGTGGCTTATTAGAGCCTTACCTTTCTGGTCTCCTGGACAATTAGAGTTTCGCGGTTGAGTTTGGAGCCCCCTACCTCAGACGCCACCAGCTCCGTCACAGTGCAACCCGCCATGAATCGCAGCCACCGTCTGCACGCCGAAATTTGCTGTTCGTGGTGATGTAGGCTACTCCAGGGAATTCCTTAATCGATTTCACGCCAAAACGCGGTAGTCTTGTCCTCACAGCGGATGTACTTAGCACTACTTTTCCTTGGTTGGCAATAGCGTGATAAACTGTTCGATCACTGACACGTTAGCATGGGTTACAATTAAGTGGCATCTCATTGCTGCCCCCGTCACATACAGGTGTCCCACTTCAGTTTGTTCAAGTAAGCCCCTACTGGATTTTGACAGTGCCTCTATCTATTTGTCAATAAGTCGTGGCGCTTATGATTCTCACGCAGCTCGTATTTGTATTTCATGTTTATGTGTGTCTTTCAGTCAATAAATCTAGGTCAGAATCTCTCTATTGAACTATACAATTCCACTGCATTTCTAACCGTCTTTATTTTGGAGGGGAAATAATGATAAATGTCTTAATTAAATTTATGTTAAGTTTACCCGGCTCACGGCGGGTTGCACTGGGGCCAAATTAATTCAGCATCTTTCCTTGCATGTAATTAACGTGCACCCTCATGAATGTGGTGTGGGTCAGAGCTTCAATCTAGTCCTAATTTTCGTGTCAGCTAGGGACAGATACACGCAACCACAGGCTAACTTAAACGCGTGATGACGGCAAGTAACTCATGCATAAAGGCAGTATGTTTTGTCTGCTATATGCACTGTGAACCAACGAGCCATCACATTTACATCTACATGTACGTGATTGCTCTGCTATTCACAATAAAGTGCCTGGCAGAGGGTTCAATGAACCACCTTCATGCTGTCTCTCTACCGTTCCACTCTCGAACGGTAAGCTAGAAAAACGAGCACTTAAATTTTTCTGTACGAGCCCTGATTTCTCTTATTTTATCGTGATGATCATTTCTCCCTATGTAGGTGGGTGCCAACAGAATGTTTTCGCAATCGGAGGAAAAAACTGGTGATTGAAATTTCATGAGAAGATCCCGTCGCAACGAACAACGCCTTTGTTTTAATGATTGCCACTCCAATTCACGTATCTCCCTTATTTTGCCATAATACAAAACGAGCTGCCCTTCTTTGTACTATTTCGATGTCATCCGTCAGTCCCACCTGATGCGGATCGCACACCGCACAGCAGTACTCCAGAATAGGGCGAACAAGCGTAGTGTAAGCAGTCTCTTTGGTCGACCTGTTGCACCTTCTGAGTGTTCTGCCAATGAATCACAGTCTCTGGTTTGCTCTACCCACAATATTATCTGTGTGATCGTTCCAATTTAGGTTATTTGTAATTGTAATCTCTAAGTATTTAGTTGAATTTACAGCCCTCACATTTGTGTGACTTATCGCGTAATCGAAATTTAGCTGATTTCTTTTAGTACTCATGCGAAAAACTTCGCACTTTTCTTTATTCAGGGTCAATTGCCACTTTTCGCACCATACAGATATCCTATCTAAATCATTTTGCAAGTCGTTTTGATCATCTGATGACTTTACAAGACGGTAAATGACAGCATCATCTGCAAACAATCTAAGACGGCTACTCAGACCGTCTCCTATGTCGTTAATATAGATCAGGAACAATAGATGGCCTATAACACTTCCTTGGGGAACGCCGGATATTACTTCTGTTTTACTCGATGACTCTTCGTCTGTTACTACGAACTGTGACCTTTCTGACAGGAAATCACGAATCCAGTTGCACAACTGAGGCGATACTCCGTAGGCACGCAGTTTGGTTAGAAGACGCTTGTGAGGAACGGTTTCGAAAGCCTTCTGGCAATCTAAAAATATGGAATCAATTCGACATCCCCTATCGATGGCACTTACTATTTCATGAGTATAAAGAGCTAGCTGTGTTTCACAAGAACGATATTTTCTGAATCCGTGCTGACTATATGTCAATAAATCGTTTTCTTCGAGGTACTTCATAATGTTCGAATACAGTATATGTTCTAAAAACCTACTGCTAATCGACGTTAGTGATATAGGCCTGTAATTCAGCGGATTACTCGATAACATGCAGCCTGTTATCCAGGAAAGGAAACTCTACGTTATCTCCACTTCCATTTCGAAAAAAAATGCTGGTATAGAGACAACCACGATGACGTGGAAATGGAGCAGACGTTGCTGCGTCCTTTGGTCATATCTCCTAAAATATGTGTGTTTCAGGAGCTGCTGGCTGAGGAACTTTATTCTCAAAGTTTTACCTGAAAAAACATGTTATATGGAAGACAGACCGGCAGTAACTTTGTAATTTGATTTAAAACATCATTCCTTGAATAAAAAATAGGCGGGCGTAAGCACATTGTGTCCTATTCGAGGTTAGTTCCTGAAAGTTGTGATGAATCCATCAAAGGCACTAGTCTAAACACATTCCTAGGCAACGCGCCCAGAAAAAAATATGAAGGCCTTCGTCCACTCTATGTAGAGTTTTTTGAAAGTAGAGAGTTGAGGACTATGAACTTAGCCTGTGGACTTTTCTACTCCAGGCCATCGCAGAGAGGGGGTCACTTCTGGGCCCCGTCTAGTGCCAATCGGCGCACGCCAACTGTAAGCGTCTTACGTGTGGTGGCGCTATCCATATTCTGTGCAGCTCTGTACTCACTTACCTTTCCGTGCAAGTTGTGTTGCTTAACTTCACTGTAATTTTTGGATCCTTGTTGTAAAGTTAACTTCGATTTCGTGAACTTCACAAACACGCAGATCTTTCCGCGCTTACTCCACGCAGTCGTTGACACGATGTGGTACCTATGCACTGTGTTACCGTCAATAAGTTTTTTGACGAGATGAAGTCCATATACTCTGCATCTGTATAGAATTCGCAGCATTATCACAAAGGCGAGCAACTGTGTATTGGAAGGCACGTCTGAACATAGGTTGCTCCTCTCCCAGATTGATCACTTTCGGATTTCCCGCACTCCCTGCAAACTTGATACCACCCACCGTACAATTTCAATATTCTGCCGTATACCTGTATGTGCCGATAGATCCGCATCAAGATCACACCTACGCAGTGTACACATCGTAGCCCAACGGAACTTGCACCACCTACCCTGATCACGAAGTAGAGTCAGAAATCGATCCATCCTTCAAGCTTTAACGGAACACTCGCCTCACTCCTCCCCTCTGACAGCAGTGACACAAATTAGCGCCTGTAAGAGAAAGCGTACATCGGAAGGAAGTAAAGTTTGAGGTCGTAGTCGAGCAGCTGAACGAGAATTCTGAAGCGACTCGCGCGTTGCCTTCCTTCTTCTCGAAACCAGCGAGCCACATGCCTGAAGAGATTTAACAAAACAGCGGAAAATCAGAGTAAATAGCTCCTAAACCCGCTTTAAGGGACTTGGACAAATAATAGAAAATCTAAATTAGTTTAGCGCTACCGGCTATAAATTCTATTCGTTTTGAACACAGATCCAATGCCAAATAATTGAAGCACAATGATTAGTAGCAATAACCACATTCAGGATAATAGACCTAGTGCGATTGTTAATTCTGGAAAGCAACAGCACCCACCGTGTCCTCTTCTTCCAGTTAACTTTCATGCTGTGAGCCACAGTGCCTCGAGCATGTGATGCGCGGCACGCAAACACAGTGTTTCCTCACTGTGGGGGGAAATCACTCAGCTCGAACAGGAATTCAGTTTTCCAATTGTATTTAGAAGCTTTACGTACCACTGAGTACTAAGGGTGGTGAAAACATTCCATTGTGTTACTCTTAGTTTGCCCACTATCGGACTCTGAAAATGCACATGATCTTCTTCAACAAAATGCGTGAAGAAATATGCAAAATCACAATAGGTTCATTTCGCGATAGCAATATCTGGACAATCCTCACAATCGCATTCGTGAGCTGCTAAATCAAATGTCAGATGAATCACATTCTTGAACTCAGCAACATGTACGGAAGCACTGCACCCAGCCGCTTGATAGGAATATTGACACACAGGCAGATAAAGTGGAGCAGACGGCAGGTTGTCAATAACAGAATGAATTTTCATTATGAAACTTCTATTTCTTAATTTAGTGTCGAAGTCTGTTATCTTTCTTGCATATATTTTATACTGCCGAAAGAAATATGCACGAAAATGTTGGACGTGTTTTGTAGACTTTGGCAGAATGATCTTGCATTCAATGCCTTTACCCCCAAATTAATCGTTTCCTGTTGTTGTGTCCCTGTGAGCACATCAAGAATCACGAAGTAGTATACACGTCTGGTCATTGCGAAATTGTTATTAACAGTATTAATGAAAAAATATTTTAAAGGGTCTTTTGACATTTTTCCGCTTATGCAAGCCGCTAAATGAATGGTTGGTGGAAGAATGTGTTCAATAGCATTTTCAACTTTTGGACCGAAAGTTTTTTCCTGAAGACAAACATGCAGTTTTTGTTACGTGCACACTCACCGAAAACACAACATCTATTGTGTAACTACGAGTTGCATTGCGTGCAGACTGGACCAAGGCAACTGTAGATTTTTCCCGTATTTTAAGATTAAATCCACTTTGGTCAGTGTTCCAAATGCAGTATGGCTGTATCTATAAACTTGCAGTTTTGTGGTTTACTTTTCGGACCGAACCACTTCGAGATCAGTGAATATCCTAGTCTTTTTTAACAACTCTGGCTGTCATGAAAGCAGTGATGTGTGTACGGCACATTCTGTATTCTTTCTTGAGACGTCCTATGAAAGTTGCAGAATTTTAAACTTTGTGTGCCCAATTTCTCTTGCTTTTTGCATTGTTCAGTATTTCAGGCTCCAGTAATGGGCACATTTTCTTCATTCCTGGCTATGTCAAATTCGGATAGAATGTGTTTATTTTACCTTCAGTTCTTTGATGGTCTTGTTTCCTCGAAATAGATTTTCATTGCCCGTCTTTTTCTCCACATAATCAAATATTTCTTTAACGTTCGATGTGCTTTTTATCGATGGATGTCTCTTCAATAACGAGCTGTAGGTTGCAACTTTACTTGGAGCTATGTGATAATCATTACAAACACGTTCAAGACGTTCTTTCGAAAATCTTGTCAAAATAGCAGCAGTATTGGATTTCTTTTCTGGTGAAGGTTCATAGTCACCAGGACTGTTAGCTTCTCTTTGCGGAGTGATGCTTCCTCCATTGTCCTCAGGATTACAGTCCTAAGTACTAATAACTGCATTATCGCCTATAAAGTGGTTTTCTTCATCCTCTATCCTATCTAGTGTAACTTCAGTTGAGGAGTCAAATAAATATTCATGTTTCTGGATAATCAGATCCACCAAAAACAAAGCGTAATTACCCACTGTACAAATGTGTACAAATGTTTAAGTACAAATTCTAGCTCGAATCGAGAGCCGTCTCTTGTGATCACAGCTGAATGTGTTCTATCGTGGGCACCGCGTCGTTTCTTGGCGGGTGTGTGAAGAAAGAACTATTATTTGCTATGTCAGTAAAATATTCGCTACTTTATGAGAGCTTCTGAACAATGGTTAGCTGTATCATTCATGCTACAGCAGAATTGTATTTCGTGACGGTAAATTTTCTTCTTGCTTTACAGTGCTGACCATCGTCCTTGTGTGGTATGGCAGTTATGAAACTCTGCACGTGTTTCTCAGCGTGCTCAGTTGTGTCGGGCAGAACGCGCTTCCTACGACTTCGATGACAGTGAACGATGCTCGCGGGAACACCCCCCTCTGCCGTGTCCCAAACAAAAACTGTTGCCGTCGTCAACAGTTACGAAAATACGAAAACAGTGCCTGATCTCACCGTCACGACCGTGGCTGCTGCCTCCTCTGTTAGTGACGCCACGCCCTAAAGTAGGCTGTCCCAGGGGAGACGGTAAAGGGGTCTGCTGCACCCTCACAGGGATGGGCCACGTGTGACTAATCAACGCTGTATATCATAACACTGGTTATGAGGAGGCTATGGATTGTAGCAGGATGTGTGTAACAGAAAAAAATTTTCTGAGTGAAACGTTGTAACATTTTATCATGCTTGTGAAACAAGATATTTCTTTTTTATTGCAAGAGATGAAATATTTGGAATGAGACACCTTGCTGTTACAACACCCATCACGTTCTTCAGTATTGAGTCGTGCAGCTGGGATCTTTCTGGAGGTTTCATCATCTTCATAACGTAAACAGTTGTTTACAACAACATGTACAGCCAAACACAGAAATAATGTTAGCTGCATTTCTGTATAGCTTTGGAAACACTCCTGCAAGAACATCACGGTACCATCTTAACTCCATTGTGTCAACTGCAGTGGAAAATGACGTGTTAAATAATATGAATTCGTGTTTTAGGTTACGTAGGTAGTTACCTAGCCAGGAAATATTGGAGGAGTTGCACTGTAATTCATTGATAAGTCGCGAAACACGAGTGTGGAAGTAATTGTTGTTAAGAAATGTTTTCTAAAAACGTTAAGTTTCATGTAGCGAGCTTTCTTATAAATACACGTAGTCTTCGGTCCCGGGTTCGATCCCCGCCACTGCCTAAATTTTGATAAATAATCAGCATTGCTGACCGAAGACTTCTGGCATAAGAAGTCAGCCTCATTCTGCCAACGGCCTTGTCAAAGAGGGCGGAGGAGCGGATAGAGGTTCAGGGCACTCTCTTGTCCTAGGGGTGGGAAATTGCCCCTAAAGGCGGAAGAATCAGCAATGATCAACGACATGAGGATGCAGAAGGCAATGGAAACCACTGCATTAAAGACACGTAACGTGTATCCACAGCACATGTGGCCTGTAATTGAAGAAGTGTCATGATGATCTCTCCATTGGCAAAAGATTCCGGAATAGTCCCCCATTCGGATCTCCGGGAGGGGACTGCCAAGGGGGAGGTTAACATGAGAAAAAGATTGAATAATCAACGAAAGGATAACGTTCTACGAGTCGGGGCGTGGAATGTCAGAAGCTTGAACGTGGTAGGGAAACTAGAAAATCTGAAAAGGGAAATGAAAAGGCTCAATCTAGATATAGTAGGGGTCAATGAAGTGAAGTGGAAGGAAGACAAGGATTTCTGGTCAGATGAGTATCGGGTAATATCAACAGCAGCAGAAAATAGTATAACAGGTGTAGGATTCCTTATGAATAGGAAGGTAGGGCAGAGAGTGTGTTACTGTGAACAGTTCAGTGACCGGGTCGTTCTGATCAGAATCGACAGCAGACCAACACCGACAACGATAGTTCAGGTATACATGCCGACGTCGCAAGCTGAAGATGAACAGATAGAGAAAGTGTATGAGGATATTGAAAGGGTAATGCAGTATGTAAAGGGGGACGAAAATCTAATAGTCATGGGCGACTGGAATGCAGTTGTAGGGGAAGGAGTAGAAGAAAAGGTTACAGGAGAATATGGGCTTGGGACAAGGAATGAAAGAGGAGAAAGACTAATTGAGTTCTGTAACAAGTTTCAGCTAGTAATAGCGAATACCCTGTTCAAGAATCACAAGAGGAGGAGGTATACTTGGAAACGGCCGGGAGATACGGGAAGATTTCAATTAGATTACATCATGGTCAGACAGAGATTCCGAAATCAGATACTGGATTGTAAGGCGTACCCAGGAGCAGACATAGACTCAGATCACAATATAGTAGTGATGAAGAGTAGGCTGAAGTTCAAGACATTAGTCAGGAAGAATCGATACGCAAAGAAGTGGGATACGGAAGTACTAAGGAATGACGAGATACGTTTGAAGTTCTCTAACGCTATAGATACAGCAGTAAGGAATAGCGCTGTAGGCAGTACAGTTGAAGAGGAATGGGAATCTCTAAAAAGGGCCATCACAGAAGTTGGGAAGGAAAGCATATGTACAAAGAAGGTAGCTGCGAAGAAACCATGGGTAACAGAAGAAATACTTCAGTTGATTGATGAAAGGAGGTAGTACAAACATATTCCGGGAAAATCAGGAATACAGAAATACAAGTCGCTGAGGAATGAAATAAATAGGAAGTGCAGGGAAGCTAAGACGAAATGGCTGTAGGAAAAATGTGAAGACATCGAAAAAGATATGATTGTCGGAAGGACAGACTCAGCATACAGGAAAGTCAAAACAACCTTTGGTGACATTAAAAGCAACGGTGGTAACATTAAGAGTGCAACGGGAATTCCACTGTTAAATGCAGAGGAGAGAGCAGATAGGTGGAAAGAATACATTGAAAGCCTCTATGAGGGTGAAGATTTGTCTGATGTGATAGAAGAAGAAAGAGGAGTCGATTTAGAAGAGATAGGGGATCCAGTATTAGAATCGGAATTTAAAAGAGCTTTGGAGGACTTACGGTCAAATAAGGCAGAAGGGATAGATAACATAGCATCAGAATTTCTAAAATCATTGGGGGAAGTGGAAACAAAACGACTATTGACGTTGGTGTGTAGAATATATGAGTCTGTCGATATACCATCTGACTTTCGGAAAAGCATCATCCGCACAATTCCGAAGACGGCAAGAGCTGACAAGTGCGAGAATTATCGCACGATCAGCTTAACAGCTCATGCATCGAAGCTGCTTACAAGAATAATATACAGAAGAATGGAAAAGAAAATTGAGAATGCGCTAGGTGACGATCAGCTTGGCTTTAGGAAAAGTAAAGGGACGAGAGAGGCAATTCTGACGTTACGGCTAATAATGGAAGCAAGGCTAAAGAAAAATCAAGACACTTTCATAGGATTTGTCGACCTGGAAAAAGCGTTCGACAATATAAAATGGTGCAAGCTGTTCGAGATTCTGAAAAAAGTAGGGGTAACCTATAGGGAGAGACGGGTCATATACAATAAGTACAACAACCAAGAGGGAATAATAAGAGTGGACGATCAAGAACGAAGTGCTCGTATTAAGAAGGGTGTAAGACAATGCTGTAGCCTTTCACCCTTACTCTTCAATCTGTACATCGAGGAAGCAATGATGGATATAAAAGAAAGGTTCAGGAGTGGAATTAAAATACAAGGTGAAAGGATAGCAATGACATGATTCGCTGATGACATTGCTATCCTGAGTGAAAGTGAAGAAGAATTAAATGATCTGCTGAACGGAATGAACAGTCTAATGAGTACACAGTATGGTTTGAGAGTAAATCGGAGAAAGACGAAGGTAATGAGAAGTAGTAGAAATGAGAACAGCGAGAAATTTAACATCAGGATTGATGGTCACGAAGTCAATGAAGTTAAGGAATTATGCTACGTAGGCAGTAAAATAACCAATGACGGACGGAGCAAGGAGGACATTAAAAGCAGACTCGCTATGGCAAAAAAGGCATTTCTGGTCAAGAGAAGTCTACTAATATCAAATACCGGCCTTAATTTGAGGAAGAAATTTCTGAGGCAGTACGGCATTGTATGGTAGTGAAACATGGACTGTGGGAAAACCGGAACAGAAGAGAATCGAAGCATTTGGGATGTGTTGCTATAGACGAATGTTGAAAATTAGGTGGACTGATAAGGTAAGGAATGAGGAGGTTCTTCGCAAAATCGGAGAGGAAAGGAATATATGGAAAGCACTGATAAGGAGAAGGGACAGGATGATAGGACATCTGCTAAGACATGAGTGAATGACTACCATGGTACTAGAGGGAGCTGTAGAGGGCAAAAACTGTAGAGGAAGACAGAGACTGGAATACGTCAAGCAAATAATTGAGGACGTAGGTTGCAAGTGCTACTGTGAGATGAAGAGGTTAGCACAGGAAAGGAATTCGTGGCGTGCCGCATCAAACCAGTCAGTAGACTGATGAAAAAAAAGTTTGTCTATGAATGCATTTATTTTGTCATGCATACTGAGCAGAGCCTTCCCTTGAAGTGACAAATTTAAGAGATTTAAGAGTCTCGTGATGTTAGTGAGACAGGACAAGCTGCAGCCCACAGTCAACTTTGAGTGCTAGCTGCGTCTCTCCTGTCACTTTTATAATATGACGATTTCTTCCGGATAGCAAAAAGTACGTCGAGAACTTTGCCTCTGTTAAGTCATCACACCGCACAATAACGGCTCGTCTACTTGCCGCATCGTGGTGTTGCAAGAATCCCCGAACTGGCTGTTATACCATATCGCCTTACCAAATACACACCATGACCTTTATGACGTCGCCATATTGTACGCGTTTTGCGCAAAGGGCCCCCTGGTGGGTAAACCAGTGAGTACTTCATAAGTCGTTCCCAAATTCAGTCTTGATTTTTTTCCAAACAAGACAAAAATCCTTAGTGACTCCCAGCATCTGCAGAGCTCCATCTGTCGTCCCCTGGCAAACACATGAATTCACAATCCACCTATATTGCGACCTATGTTTGTGTTATCCATAGGTGTAATATCTAATAGTTCCTCAGCAACCTGTAGTTCGGAGCCAAAACTTCGCACAAATATTGCAAGCTGTGCATCGCCTGTTACATCGGTGGTTTCATCAAGTGCCAATAATAAACAACGGAAGTCTGACCTTTTACCTTCTGTTGGTTTTCCAGATCCGTACTCATGTCTTGTGCCTCGGATCCGACGAGCAGCTGTTTGCTTGGATAGCGTTAAGCTCTCTGCGACGACCAGCATGCAAGGTTTGAACAGCCCCCCCCCCCCCTGAAAATGACACGTCACTTACTGCAATCATGGCTGCAACTTGGTAGCTTGCTCGTAGTGCTGCATTAGTTCATTACTCCTCTCCGTCAGCTGTCTAAACTTTATTGCATAAGACGTAAGCAAGAAACTGAAACTGATGCATAACAAGGACGTGCATAAAGTCTATGTTACGACCTATTTCTGCCATAAATTACATGCTGCTGAACTTCACTCTTCAGTAAGGAACAGTTTGTGACACTGGATATTATAGAAACCGTCTTATGGCATACTAGTCACTGAGGCAAGATTTTTTTTTTCAACAAACAAGAATCGTTCTACCAAACAAAGGGACAAGCGCAACGAACTAATTCGAGACTTCATGGCTAAAGCCACGTTCAACACGAACTGTAGGGCGTTGATAATCCTATGACGCCAATCTCCAGCTGTGCACCCAATGGAGCACGCCCCGTAGTCACGTATTGCAGTAGGACTAACTGACGGGTCGCCCGCCAAACTGCGCCTGCCCGTGGGCGAGTTGTGGTGCGCACACGGCCGCCCATACTCGGTCAGCCAACGTTGGATCAGCCTACTTAAAGACCTGGCAGGGGTATGACTGCTTCCACTGGCCTTCATATTTAGCTTCTACCAGTTGACATTGCAATACTCTGGGACGTTCGAACGTGAAGCTTCCCTCCTGCACAGAAAAAGCGTGCTGCTCCAATTACCGGCTGAGTCCAGGCAAGAGTCTCGATCATTATTTTTTCAGTCTTATGAAGGGGATTTCTTAGAGCATATGAAATACCGTAGCAGAATTTGAACCATTCAAGAACGAAATCCATACACACAATATACTGGTCAATGGAAAGAACCCAGTACACTGAAGAATACCTCCCAGTCATCATAACGTTTGGAAGGGAAGAATTTCATAGCTGGAACACTTTCTGCTTCCTGGTCGGTGTTTCAGTCTAGTTGTTGAGTTTAGGTTCACACGTCTTCAGGGGTTCAGTTTTCATTTGCTGAGTACAGGCCTGACGACACTGGGGTTCCTGAGTTGGGGATTGGTAAGCACCACCATTCCTCTGGTACAGTAAGCTCTAGGCGTGCTTCAGCGGACACTGTATAGCGCTGTGGTGGAACGTTGTGTGTCACAGGGAACAGGGATCTCGGCTTGACCACTCGGACTTTGAAGATGGTAAAAATCTCTATAAAGAACCCTCAATCTCAAGATGTGCTGCACGCTGATGAGATGCGTAGCTGGTGAGGTGGAACAGTGAATAGTGGGCTACCCCTGGGGAACCTGCTTCAGCTCAGTTGCATAGGGCTTACCTAGGTACATGGGGCTCTGTCTAGGTGGACTTTTATTTCCCTTGTTGCTTGTGGGACCGAGATGGAGGCTTTGAAATTCTTTTTTCCACCTCATTGCGGTATCGGTGGACTGCTGGTAGGTGCCAACACCCAATCAAATAAGAGGGCTCATGTTGCCAGTCCTCCAGATTTTGGAATGTTTCCGAATTCTGGAGTTATTAGTAACAGATGCATGCTGCTGGTCAGAAAGTGTTCTTACTGGTTAAAAGGAAAGAGCGAAGCTTTGAAAAAGTCTCACCTTCTTACTTTTAAAAGAACTTAGATGGGATTGAAGGTCCACTAAAATTTGTTAAATGGTTACTGATGGTCGAAACCTCAAGTCCCCATAAGTGACAAAACCTGTAGAAGGCCAAAAGCCTTGGGGAATATGCCATTGAGACTAAGCTCTGTATCACCTTAAACTTCAGCAATAGTGTTATGACATGTAGGGACCTTGTGAATATCCACCAAGAAGACCTGAAAGTTGTGTGAGTCCAACAAGGCACAGCAGATGTGCAGAATATCATGAAAAGGATGGTAGGCAATCTGATCGAATCAGACTCATTCACTCACTCTTTTAATAGCCTGAAAGTCCCAGAGCATACTAAGGTGGGTTTTCTTTGCTTAAACGTGTAGCCCAATGTCCCCAACCCAATGACTGTTTTAAATGCCACCACTATGAGTACACCACTCTCGGATGTTAGGGAGAAGCCACTTGTGGCCAATGTGGTAAGGCTGCCCATGAAGGAGTCAGACGCACATCTCCTCCAAAGTGAATGAACTGCTCTGTGGCTCACACTGTCTCGAGTACGGACTACTGCGTCTTCCTGTAGAATGGAAGATACAGAACATGAAAACTGCAAAATGGATCACCTATGGCGAAGCCAAAAAAATTTATAAGGCCATGCACCCCCAACCTTCGATGCCTCCTTTGCTTTGGTTGTTAAACAGCCAGTTCAGAAAAAAATGATGCTGCTACACAAAGGGAGGTTGCTAGTGTCAGCATTAGTACCCACATTTGTCAGTATACTTGTGCTCTTCCAGTCACTTCAAAGTCTTTCCTGCTACATCAGACAAGATTGTGGTAGCCAACGTTTTGGAGCTCCCTGCTCCTCCAAAGGTTCAGTCTGGTCCACTGCCCATCATTGTCACATTCACTGCTCCAGTTGTGGCTACCGAGGGCAGAAATCAAGTGTCAAGAGCTCACTACTGATAGAGTTGGGAAGTTAAAGTCTGACGATATCGTCGTCATTCTCTTTGATGTTCATGATTCTTCTGTAGAAATAATGGACTTCAATGTTGGACAGGGACCATCATTATCCAGAAGACTGGACTGAGACTTCACCCACCATGGGCTCTCCTCCCAGTTGAAAGACATGATCAATGTGTAGTCCCCATGATAAATGACTCCAATAGTACAATAGAACATAAATCAATTCGGGACTCCATTTTAGGAACTGAAACTCCTGGCACAGGCACATCTGCTCTACCTGTGTTTACAGGTAACACGTTTCAAAGCAACTGATGCCCTTGTCCTATGGGGTTATACCCTCCACCGAAAGGATTACCTGACTGGGAAAACAGCCAAGGGAGGTGTTGCTGTGATGTCTCAGGAACTGTGCGCTCTCAACATAGGCAGTCTCACTCATTTCTCAGCTGCTACTGGGACGTCCTTAGCCATCAACCTCCGTTTCCGCCCTTCATCCCTTGCTGACTCAGCACAATGGGAAACAACTGACGACGTTCATTGCAGTGACCACTTACCACTGTGGATACACTTACTGGATGAAGGATTTGCCTGAACAGAAGCCACCAAAATGGATGGCCAGCATGCTGTTCAGCCAATTGGCTGTTTTGAACGCTGCAACAGTGGCCAGAAACGGGTGGACCACATCACATGAGTGAGCCATCATACTAGACTTACCCATCACAAAGTCTTCGGGTCATCTTGGGAGGTGACCTGCAATCTGCAAGGGGCCTGTGGCTCTTCGACAGTTTAAATGCCGCATAACAGCAGACAACCCCACAGCCTTTTGGGTCACGAGAGCCGAGGCTCGACGAGCAATTAAGGAGAACAAGGAAAGGTCACAGAGAGCGTTCCTGGACACTATCAATCGTTCCACTTGTGCTATAAAAGTTTGGGAAGCCATTAGAAGGATCTCCGGTAAACACAGTCGTCTGTTACTAGCAGCTTTGCTGAAACAGGAATATCTCCAAACAACACCTAGAGACAATTGTCAGACAATGGCAGAACATTTTGCTGCAACAACGGCCAATGCCAGCCAGGATCCAGCGTTTCACCACTAATGAGCGACTGCAGAGAGGGGCAAGTTGGACTTCAGAACCCACACATCTGAGTCTTACAACTGTCCTTTCTCCATGTGGGAGCTGGAATCAGCACTATCTGACACACGTGGTACTGTACTCGATCACGACCAGATCCGGTAATAAATGCTTCGACATTTGCCAGCAGCGTCAGACGCCTCCAGTATTTTAATCTATATGGCGGACCGGCAGCGTCACCTTAACGAGCTATGTAGGAATGACCCTGGAGCGAAAAGATATCTGTCGTCTGGTCTGTGAGACGCCTCAGCAGGCCTCTACAAGGAGGGACAAGGGAGGCCTGCGGAAATGGGGATTGAACATCAATAGTTAATGTACATTTGAATTGCAGTTTATTAAAATTAGAAAATTTAACATAAATCAGTAAACTTAAAATGCCGGCCGCCAAAACCAGAGCGTATAGTTACCAACTTCTAAATTCAGAGCACTACAAGGCAAAGATTACGTATAATGAAATTTACCGGATGTTCTTTACATCAGTGGGCATTTGAGAGTAAAATTACGTAATCTTAACGGTACAGTCATTAAACAGATTCAAACAACTCTTACAAACTTTTGGCACTGCGTGAAATAATGTACAAAAACTTATAGCAAGAGCCATCTGAACCTTAACTAGGCACATCCAGTGACATTTCAATGAATTTAAAGAATGTCTTAAGAAAGACGTATACAGCAACTGTAATACGAAATTTCAAGGCGAATCTTTTGCGTATACCACAATAGTAATCAAAAATTTGAAGATGAAATTGTTACAAACTATTCGGAGCAACCTTTTCGTACTGCAAGTAGTTTGCACCAGGCGGTAGAAACCATAGTACTCCACAACAACGTGTCCCAGTATCCCACATTAAGTGGTACTGAAACATACACAAGACTGTTATTACGAACGCAATAAAATTAACAAGCGCAGTACAGCGTGGCAAAAAACAGCTGAATCTCACAGTCTAGGGGTTAGGTTTAGGGATTAGCTACACCCCTTCTGCTACGGTCGCAGGTTCGAATCCTGTCTCTGGCATGGATGTGTGTGATGCCCTTAGGTTAGTTAGGTTTAAGTAGTTCTAAGTTCTAGGGGACTGATGACCACAGGTGTTAAGTCCCATAGTGCTCAGAGCCATTTGCACCCCTTCCTTCAATACCACTCTGTGTCACAAACAATATGAGACAAGTAAAAAAATCCTCGTACTGGGTGATATAGCAGAGAGCTAGAGTAAGTTAATATCGAATTTCTTCCTTTACAAAAAGTAGAAATTGTTTTAGTTGCAGGACCGACACTACCGGTCTTAAATATAGGATACCATTAATGCCAAGAGAGCCCACTCAGGGCCAACTCCATAAGGCTGGCCGCAAGAACACAGATGAAGTGTTAGAAATCACACCAAACTTTACGCTGTTCTCAATGGCAAACTAACTGAATGTCAGAGTGTATGGCGTTATATACTTGTCTCATCAAAGGAACAACGGAATAAACAGCAAACATGTAGTTAGAAGGATGTTTTACCATGGGAAGCTGAACTTTCTCAGACAAACCAAATGGTTTAAATAGCAAGACGATAATTAGTGGGCAAAGGTTTCTTTCAGCGGCCCACCCAGTTAAGGAGCATTACCCAGCTTAGCCCACCTTGTAAGAAACTCGGCTGGTATAACGTACCGCAACTGCTGTTACAACGGCGCTGCTGCACCGCTAAATGCGAGGAACAACTTCAAGCTCCTCACCAGGAATTAAAGGAGAGACGTAAACATGCAGCTTGCGGTCCCGTGGCGGCACGTAGAGTAGAATGGCTCAGGCGGCAGTTTGCAGCACCAGTCCTTAGGCTGCGGTGGGAGAGGCTGCTGTCCCCGGCGGAACGCGGACCACTCGGCGGCCGGCGGAAGCACAGCCGGCAGCGGCGGACCGCCAGCTCTTCCGCACGCCCCACCAGCTTTCCATCTGAGAACCGCCTGCCTCCTCAGTGGACTGTCTGCGAGAGAGCCAGATCGCTAGATACCTCTCAGAAGGCGCCGTTTGACGCCCTTTAGGCAAAGATAAGCACATAGAAAAGCCCAGTGCGATTGGTCGATTCGCGAAACAGTTCAGTCTGGTTGTTAGAGACCAGGCAGCTCCTTAGCCGCTCTCAGAGTGGTTTCCGGATATTTCGGTCTACTGTCGACAACCTCACACTACAGGCGGCTCTTCAGCAGGTTTTCCTGCGTTAACATCACTGTGGTTCAAATGGCTCTGAGCACTATGCGACTTAACTTCTCAGGTCATCAGTCGCCTAGAACTTAGAACTAATTAAACCTAACTAACCTAAGGATATCACACACATCCATGCCCGAGGCAGGATTCGAACCTGCGACCGTAGCGGTCACGCGTTTCCAAACTGAAGCGCATAGAATCGCACGGCGACACCGAACATCACTGTCTCCGTATATTCTTTGAGATTAGGAAGCTATATGACACTACTTGGAGACACAGTATTCTCGTGGAGCGCCATCAACAGCCCTTCTGTGGTCACCTCCCCATCTTCATACGGTCATTCCTGTCCAAGCGGTTTTTACATCCTGAATTGGTGAAGTGCTCTCGGATCGTTTTGAGGAGGTGAGTGATGTCCCTCAGGGCAATATTGTAAGTGTTGCTCTCTTTGCCCTAGCCGTAAACAGTTTCACATCTGTGGTAAGGAGTCCTGTACAGTGCTCCTCATTTCTAGACGCTTGGGTCGTTTTCTGTTTCTCCTCCAGTGTTGCAACAGTTGCAGCTCACAATGTGGAGATTAGAGGAGTGGGTTCCAAAGGCTGATTTTCAGTTTTCTGAAATAATTGTCTGTGTCTGTCTCTGCGGATGGGTCGCAACAAGGGGACTCCTTTCATTGCTTTGTTGTTTTCCCTGCTCTTGCCCTCGAGGTATGACTGCGTCGCGATTTTACTGCCTTTGATGCGAAATTATTTGGGATCTTGCGGGCACTGGAGCAGATGACATGTGCTTCATGTGCTAAATTTTTTCTTGTCTGTTCCCAGCGTCCTTCACTCTCTACAACGTTTGTACGCGCCGATAAAATAGTCCAGAATGTCCAGAACGCCCTTCTCCACCCACAACGGCTGCGGAAGGAGGTGTCTTTCTGCTGAGTACCAGGGCACATGGGTATTGCGTGGAACGAAAGGGCAGATGTAGCAGCCAAGGAGGTGTGTTACGATGCTCAGTTTGGTGTGCCATCCCCCTGTGTACTGTCGCCTCACAGTTGAGATACAGAGTTTTGCATCGATGGGAGGATGAGTGGCCGAAAGTGATAGACATTTAGCTGCGTCTAGCAAAGCCCACAATGCGCCGCGGCGGATCTTCTTGGAGCCACGTCGGTGGACCAAGGTCCTCCGCACTCATCTCCGCGTAGGCTACAGTCCTATGGCGCACTGCTTCTTTTCTCAGAGAGAGGACTTTCCAGTGCACGATGCTTGTGCCGTACAGACCACTGTGCTCCACATGATGTTTTATTTTCCGACCAGCGGGCAGCGGGAGATTTGCAAACGTTTTGAAAGGATACTGTTAGTTCCTCAGTTACAGAATTTTGTGCTGAGTAAAATTCTGTGTACTCTTTAAACTAATTACATAACGTGTGGACGGATAAATAATACTTCGTCAGTCGTGCAACATATTGTACCTCGAAACGGTCTGTTTACTATGGAACACGTGTTATCTGCAAATGGAGAGAGTTTTCTTAACATATTAATAATTTCTTCTGCCTTGAAAAGGAAAATTAATGTTGGTTGCCAATAGCTTCTCTTTCATTACGTTTCCAACTTGTGCCTGGATTTTGAAACACGTCTTCTTAATTTGATTTCAATTACAGATTATTTGTATGTGGTAGAGCAATATCGAACACGTACACTATTAAATACAGTATTACTAAAATTTTCTGGATAGCGATACTTTTGAATTTGAATACAATTTTTGTTCCTGGGTATATGCGCATGTTGTACGGTGGAACTCTTTTTAACATCTGGAAAAACCTTAGTTGTAGGAGTAATTTCTGTAATTTGATAAAAAAAACTGCAGCAGACTTAAATTCGGTGCTGTCATGTCAATTGGAACTAGAAAATGTATTACGCTTTATATTACAGGGTTGCGTGAACGGTGTTTTGAGCTACAGCACTCTACACCGTTCCTAATTTTCATGATGAGTATATAAAAAAATGTCTGTCACAAGTCTGATGTTGTTTAACAGCACCTGAAATGGTAAAATACGTTTTAATTTGTAATCTACTGTAGTTATAGATTCTCGTCTATATAAATATTTTATGTACATGACTTGTTAAATTACGTAGAATAGAGTGACCATCTGCGTGGAATAAGGGAATGAGAAGACGACGAGCGATGACAAACTCTCCATGTACTTCATCTTTTACGGTAAACTAGTCGGTCAACTTGGCTTTTGTTAAGACCAAGCGGCGGTAATCGTCTCCAAATGCATTGCGTGGAGTGCCGACCCTCATGGACGTGTTGCCCGGACATCTCTACACACAGACTTTATAGCTTCGGAAGCGACACGCAGTTTCGATCGCGTGGTACACATTTTTCATCCAAGAGACGGCTCACAGATACTGGCAGCAAGTGTGACACAGATGTATAGCGCGCTTCGGTATTCATCGTTCTTTGTTAAGGATATCGCTATTCATGTACTCCAATACCGTCGTGTCCGACATTTACATTCGCTTCTCCGTTCCTCGTTTTTCAGAACTTTTCCCGTTCCCCGTTTTTAATGGTATTTTCCTGTCTCCATTTCAGATATTACAATGAATAGCTGACAGTACTGCAAAGCCATCTCGCTCCGCAGTGAACTCTGAATGAAATATTGCTACAAATGTCTTCTATGCAACTTTACGCACTGTAAACTAAATGGGAAGCGAAAACTCCAATATGTTTTCAGGCGAAGGGTGTCCATAGCCGAGCAGATAACACTGCAACAAAAAATGGCAAGTACTGAGAAATACGAATATTTGCAAAAATCTTTATATACCACGTTCCTGACACTCGTACTTTTACCATAAAACTTGAACTTCATTGCAAGCTGTTACGACTTGAAATGATTTGTTTTACAGGATAATTGTCCTGCGGATGAGATTATGTTATTTCCACTACAATATTGTCTCCCCTTTAAATATAAGGTTTATTGTTAAGATATATCTAGTATGATAAAATTGTTGTTTTTACTTCCAAAATGTGCAAAATTTACTTGGAAATGAACATGCCAAAAAGCTACTGCGGCTCCTGCCTATCTGCAGAGGATATGTGAACTTGGATTCGAAGGTAATCAGGGAATAGAATATGATGCCGTATGAAATAAAAAAAACACACAAAAATTTTTGTAAAATAAAACTCATCTACAACCAAAGTAAAGGCAGTCTGTTCGAAAGTGAGTTCAGAATCTGCTGCCCAGTATTATTCTATACCGTGGTGGCTCATCCCATGCGTTGTAAATCCCTGTGGCATCTGTGTCGACATCTGCGTCTACACGATTGCTCTGTATTTCGTACTCAAGGGTTTGACAAGGCAAGGATTCATGCAGTGACTTTCAGACTGTTTTCACTCTCAAATAGCGCGTGAGAAACTTACATCTTTCCCTGCGAGGCGCGATCTGTGATTTTCCTTATTTTATTACGGTGGTCGTTTCTGTCTATGTAGGTGGGAGTCAACACAGTATTTAGACTTTCGCTAGAAAAAGCAGGTAATACGAATTTCGTGAAAACAGTCTCGCCGCTACGAAAAAGACATTTGCTTTAGTAACTGCCAGCCCAAATCGTATATCATATCAGTGACATTTTCTCCTGTATTCCACGGTAATGGAAAGGAGCTGCTCTTTGTTTAACATTTTATATGTCCTCTGTCGGTAATGTCTGGTAAGGATCCCACATCACGCTGCAGTATTGCAGAAGAGGGCAGTCTCTTCAGTAGTTTTGTTGCTTCGTATAAGTGTTCTTCAGCCTCTTGGTCGCTTCCCATAACATTTCCTATGTGACGGTTCCAGCGAACGTTGTTTGTAATTGCAGTATTTAGGCACTTCGTTGAAACTGTCCACAGAATGCTGGAGCCGCTGCTGCTGCTCGGCCCTCTCCGGCACCTGGACGGCGGCTCTCATGTGGTCATCCAGAGAGTGAGCAGAGGCCGCTGCCGGGAGTTCCAGCTGGTCCACAGCGTGCCCAGTTGGGTTCACGACAGCAGACACCGCAGGCTATTCCATTATGTTCATATCTGGCTGCTGCGGGAAGGTGCCATCGGCGTTCGTGTTGGGTGCTTGTGCTTTGCGTTTTTGGCAGTCGAAACTATTGCTGAAATGTTTACTATAACGCTGAACAATAAGTCTGGGAATGGTGTCCAGATACTACATTACTCTCAAATTACCATCGATGATGATGAGGTTCGTCTGACACCCACACATAACAGTAAACAAAAACACGAGTGTCCCACCTCCCTGCTGACCCTGTGGGACAGTATGCTGAGATATGCACCGGTAGGTGCATGTCGCTGCCTGCAACTATCACTAGGGGACAGGACAATTTTAGCCTTCGGTCTGTGAAGAGAAATCGACACCTTTGGACCAATTCCTAGCGCAGTTTCTCCATTGCCTACCTTCCCCACACATCACGATCCTCAGTATCTGTGCTGTTGTTCATAATGGACGCCCAGAGACGAATGTGAGATGTGGACGCGGTTGCGTGGCCGCATCTATCCGAGTCGCCTCCAGAAAATCAGAGGGCAGTTCTGTAGCACTCTCCTCGGAGTACCTATGAACTTTAACCTGCACATAACGGTCACCATGTGGTGCTGACTGCAAGTGACCACTGAAAGGCAGCTCCTCTTTATGTTATGCCTCATGACAGTAGCTCAATTCTCGAATGACACTGCTGTTGTGTACGCCAGTTCGGCAAGCGTGTGCTGATAGTCCTTATCGCCATGTGGACATCGCCGAAGCTCTAAATGATCTGACAAGATGGTGTCCTGACAGAATGAAGGCTGTACACAAGCTGTAGTATCCCACTTACGATCTGAGGCATAGTGATAAAAATAGCTGTGTAAGTTATGAGATTTCTTCACAAAACTATTGGTTCACTGGCCATATGAAAAAATCGATTTTTGAAAAACCAAATGCACACAACCGGTATGGCCATAAGCAATAGGGTTGTATCAGTCTCACCACACTCTGCATTGTTGCTAGATTTATCCAGGATGGTGAATACAAGATGTCTGCCACAATGACATCGTGGGCTGTTACCAAATGTCTGCAAAGGTCTAGGTAAAACCACTTCCCTTTCCCCATCATCCCCACCACTAACCCCACACCCTCCCTCATCACTCCGCTCCACCTGTTCTCAGTCAACTGGGTGGACCAGTCCGTGAAGTCCATAGAAATCTCCCACATACCTGGACCAAAACAAGGTGGGAAAACTGCCATCACTTTTGGTCTGAATACTATAGCGGAAGGCTCAAAAAAAAAAAAAAAAAAAAAAAAAAAAAAAAAAAAAAAAAAAAAGTCGCCGTATTATCACTGTCGCTAATAATTATAATCATCCCCATGTTCAATAGTTTCGTTACTGACGTGTATCACTACTACTACACTAGGTCAGCTGGCATACATGGTATATCACAGTCAAAAAACAATTTAAAATACAAGATAGTCACAGAAGAATATACAGACAGAGTAATAAGTGATTTATCACGTTATTGCTGCAGTTATAGCTGAGACCAGTTCCATTACAGATGTGTATGAGCACATTAACATTCATTCTGGCTGAGTCAACTGACATGCAAAACGTACTCCGTGTATACACGCAGTCCAAAACAAGTGTCTATCAAAGAATATAGATCACGAAACTTTAGACCCCTTCCAGAGGATTTTCCTACGCTGTGCCATGACTTACAGGAAAGTGGGAAGGAAATACGTCTTTATTAAAAAAAAATTGGGATGGCATTATTCACAACATGCGCCAGAATTTGGCAGTGCATCACGGTCCACAAGTGGTGGGTTGGGCACAGCACAGCTGCACTTTGTGTACGCAGCCTAGCTGCTCATGAAGGAATAAGGGGGCTGAAGGAGACACCTAACCCCCACTCCCCCTCCCCTCCCCAGCTGCTAACGCTGCTCGGCAACAACCCTCAGTGCTCTGCCACACGTCTGGTTGATTGGTTGGTTGGCTTGGGGGAGGGGACCAAAGAGCGAGGTTATTGGTCCCATCGGATTAGGGAAGGATGGGGCAGGAAATCGGCTGTGCCCTTTCGAAGGAACCGTCCCAGTATTTGCCCGAAGCGGTTTACGGAAATCACGAAGAATATACATCGCGATGGCCGTAAGCGGGTTTGAACCGTCGTCCTACCGCAATCGAGTCCAGTGTGCCTACTGCTGCGCCACCTCGGTCACTCCGCTATACCTTTGTGACAGCCGGCACACAGGGCAGACTCCTGAAAACCGCTACCATTGTCCATACCTCATGCCACACACTTTCATCACAATTCAAGACAAAAGTGTATCTAGTAAAACCTAGTTCCACCAATAGGTATAATAGGAATGTGATTTAAAAGCAAGACACTGGCATCGCTGTAACAGGGAACATCGTGGCCAAGAAGAGGTAGTATGAACTCTGCTCTCTCTCAAAGCTGTCCCGTTAGCTCAGTCAGATGAGGCAGTGCCGTTGGGGCCACACATTTTTTCAGTTAAGGCATCGTGTTGTATCTAGTTTACAACTTAACGTTGAAGTACGCTGTCACTGTTACCTTTATTTAATCTTTACGACACTGTGACAGATCAAAATTATTGTATCGGTTTACGTGTCTATCTAACTTCATCGCTTCAATCCACTGTAATAGCAGTCAAAGAGTAAGATAAGCCAAGGGAAAGGATGTGATATTTATCATTTCGTTGTAGCTAAGGCTGTGTTGATGAGTTTTCTAAAAATAATCCGTACTGTGTCCAGCCATGCGAGTATTCGTACAGAGGCGGCAAAGACCATCCACGCATCCTCAGTCGACAGCAGAGATCGGGCGCGCCAGAGATCAGTCTGGGCGATCTGGCTGCTGGAAGGTAAACCGGCGGCGGCCAGATTCATTGTTTCACTTGTTAAGTAACAATGGAACAGCTCTACATTTGTCTGAATTAACGGTTCAACTGTCGTACTGAAAGGGGTTTCAGTCGGTCACTATTGAGGAGCTGAGGAAATAGTGTGCTTTGGTCGGTAAGGCTAGATATGTGTTACTGAATGTGAGTTAGAAAACGTTTACAAATGTCGTGATTGATACCTACATGGAGCAAATTCTATCGATTATTTCGTCAGGTGTGTAATTTTCCTTGATGTCGTTGAATAAGAGTAGGAAGTTGTTCTTGGATTGAGTCGTGACTGAAATGCAGGGTTTGTTTCCGAATCTTGTCAGCGTCAGGGTCCTCGTATTTTGTGTTTCATCTGACGAAAGTTCAAGTGATTTTAAGTTGACACGGGCTTAGTCAAGAGTAGCTTGTACGCTGTGTCCGTATTTGACAGTAGAATTCGTGAGTCTTTAAAATACGACACTAAAGTATTCACTTCATCAACTTTGTTTGAAGTCCGTGTTGTGTTGCCTGTGATGCTAGTTAGTGCACACGCCACTGGATCTGGCTATTGCAAATGGTTAAGTGTTGATTTATGAGAGCACAGTCTAAGGTAGTTGAGTGTCAGCCGTGAGCGTAATTTTTTGAGTATAGAGTTGTATAATGAGTTGGGAACGTTACTGTGTATCTGGAGTAATTATCTAGCATTATTCCAGAAGCTTTTCTTTGCAGGCGAATCAAGCACAGGAACACACGATTAGGAAATGAATTACTACAGACAGTGCATTTTGCCTGTACATATTGTTAATGAAAATACCATTGAGATGACATTGTCCCATTTGAAACATTTCGAACCGGAAATTCCAACTGCTGCCATTATTTATGTAGCAAAGTGATGAGTGACAATTTGATTTAGGATTTACTAGTGGGTACACGAGAGAGAAACACCTCAAGAGGTTGATATTTTAAATATCTAAACCTTGAAGTGAGATATAAAGTGGTGGCCTAACATAACATTTATTCTGAGTATTTTTTTGTATTGTTCATCTCGCTTGGTTTGGGGATTGTGGTTTTTTGCGGTCACTCATTCACAATTGACGTTTGGTCATTGGAAAGACTTTACAACTAAAAACAAAGAAAAATAAACCTTCTTTCGCTAAAAATAAATTTTACTCCTTGCGTTATCAGGGAGCTTTCAGTAATTAATTGTAAAAAAAAGGAAGAATTTAAAAAGGAAAGCAAAAGTTGTAGTTCTGACATTTAGCAAGTAGCGTATGAACTGAGAATAATTAAACCCAAGATGGTCAGTTGCCAAACCTAGCGCCTTATAACGTAAGACATTAAAGCAATTTCATAAGAGTTTGCCATTGATACATTATAATTAATTAAATACTAGTGCTGCTCAGATTATTTCTGTAAGCTTTACTAAAGCAATGAACTTATATACAAGGAGTAAATTTTAAGTTGACAAACCGTAAGAATTCGAAAAATAAGCTTCACACGAAAAAATGTGTAGAATCCAAAGTTGATAATTTTCGAGGGGGACATATGCTGGTGCTAAAAGTACCCTTCCACCAAAGCCCTCTAGGGTTGGGGTGGGAAGCAAATTTAAAATTTCAAACGGGAACCCCCATTTTTTATTGCAGAATCAGATTCTACATAAAAACTACGTACATTCTGACTTAAACATTTGTTTTGATTCTTGGTAGTTGGCGCTGTAATTCAAGGAAATCCATGTTCTCGTTTTTGCGTGTTTACAAATGTTAACCCAAATATTCCTCTCTCTCTCATGCCCCACCCTACAGGGAGAGAGGGAGAGTTTCAGTTTTAGCGTATCAAAATTTACAAATAAATAAGTAGTTTTTATTTATCCGTAACCATTTGTCACGCAAAAATGAGAACAAGTATAGTGTGAAATAATCAGTGAACAAAACCTGCTAAACATTGAAAATGCTTGGCTTTTGTGGTGGTGCTTTTATTAGTAGTGTACCTAGTAATAATTACTTTCATATTACTTTAAAACATCTGATCATTCTGTAGAGACATGTGCTTTGTATTATTATTAAGACATCACACTTTATGTCGAAACAAGCCTACAAGGATGTGATTGCACTCTCATCAAACAAAGAAAGACTGAATCCTAAACTTTAACAAACTGGAAATTACTTTCGTCACGCAAATAAATTTATGAAATAGTGTAGGCTGAAATGCCACCACAGTAACTTTCTCTCGTAGGTTACACATTACCGTTTGGTGTCTTCTTCTGCAACACTGCTTCCAATCTGCAGTAAGACTTACAATAAAATAAATTGTAAATTTAGTTGATAACATTACGATGATTTACTCAGTGATGCCAGTAATACAAATGTAGAACTTGTTATATTTAGCATCAGCTAACATATGTTTACAATTAGAGAGATGAGGTCACGACCTTTACATTACACTGAACTGCTCCAGTAAAAAATATACTTTAGTCTTTTCACAGGTGGTGAGCGCTGTTGATAGCCTCATAGGAGAATTTCTATAGTGTGATGAATTTGCACCTTTTAATTGTGGCCTAGACGCCGCCAAACTTTCCATCGACATACTGGGCCAGCACAATAGATCTTGCTGCAACGTAAAACATGCTGTAAGCCAGAATACAACAACTTCAAGCTGGACCACACAATATATAGACACTTCGTCTTCCTTGCATAATAGCTGCATAAAACACTGCACAATTAATAGTAGCAATTTTATCTCGTCTATCCGAGGCTTACATAACAATTATGCTCAGTTTTACCACCAAAAAGTAATATACGTGTTCTCTACTTGACACATAAACTCGTAACTCGAGACTGTCTTCTACCTAGAGAACGTTCTGGTGAGTAAAATGTCGGTAATGCTGCCGTCCAAACCCTTCCATGGGGAAGTCACTAGCAATTGTGTATTAAAACTATAGCCGTGCCCCACAACATTTGTATTTACATAATTCCATGACAATTACAATGATGAAAGCAGTTTTACAAAATACATGTAACAATACAGAAGTCATCATTTAAACAGTAAAGTTCAAAACAACCTATCAACGATTTAAGATTTTTCCTTTATCTGTCTGATGGCAGCACCATGGCATAAGCACACCATGCTTGCTCTAATACCTCTCTGCCCTCGGTATATTGTTATCCATCTACGCACAGCCAAAACTCGTAATAACAAGTTATGAAAGAGAAACTGAATTATTTTCATGAAGTAATTTATATAAAGTGGTAATGATACTTGTATCGTTATACATGCCCCTCCATTTCATCACAGGTTGTGCAACAACAACACGAGATAAACTGCCATAGAACAGTGTACATATGTTACATTATATGGTTGATTAAACATTTGTGCAATGTGCTGACTCCAAACTCGTTGTTATTAGAATGTAAAAATACTTTTTATACAAAGTGTTACACTGATGATTGTTAATAGACCATAGCACTTTAACCCCATTATTTACACAATTGTAATTACAATTTCACTTTTTTAAGGAATATATGGATTTTCCACGAACCTACTACATTGTCATAGAAGGTGGAGAGGTTGTACTCCGAGGTGGCGCGTCCCAGGTGGCGGGTAGGGGGTTCCTCACGGGCTTGCCGGCTGACTTGAGCGAAATAAAATAGCTCTCGTTGACCAAATACACAACATCAAGAAATCCACTAGTGTCTGTTCTGGTATCCAGCGATTAGTGGTCAGCGTCTGTTCACCTACTTGGTGCGTCTGTGAAGTATGAATTGATCTCAACAATCAAGTCTGCAATCATTGTGATCTTTTTTCAAAGATCACCGCAGCTAAACTCAACTTGAAGTGATCATGATGGAACAAATGGAAATGAATCTACAACCCCAGGCCCCAGTCAACACACTGGATTTTCCTGGTCATCGGATTCTGGGGCACCCACAACATCACGAGGAAAAGAATCGGAGCTCTTCAAAATCTCTTCGCAAACACTACATTGGCACTCTCAATACAAATACACCCTTCAAACTTGAAAAACTAAAACAACTCACCGACATACTAGAAAAATATCATATCAACATTCTCACCATTAAAGAGACGCGCTTCAGAGATGAAAATTACAGGATCTACAAAGGGAAACCTGCTGTCAGAAGACGTACACCATCATTGTTTGGAACAGGATTTGCTTCACATAAATCAGTCATGGATAAAACCATAGACTTCAGTTCCATATCAGAACGTATTTCCACACTCTCCTTCAAATCAGGTACTAAAGCATATACAATTATCATTGCTCATGCACCTACAAATGACCATAATAGAAAAGAGCCGCAAGAAGTTGAAAACTTCTGAGAAGACATGGAAGAAGCAACCAACAACATTCCGGAAAGACACGTGAAAATTTTAATGAGAGATTTTAATGCGCAATTAGGTAAAGAAAGAAAGTACAAAAAAATCACATGTCCGCACTCAGCACACGTTCGTACAGACAAATATGGAGAACACCTCATAAAATATTGTCAAATTTTGAACTTCAAAGTTATGTCGATGCAATTTGAAAAGCCAAGACGAAAAATTACAACATGGAAAGCACCCAACACCGTGTGGGGAGAATTCCAGATTGATCATGTGGCCATTTTCACCAACTGTACGTGGGAAATTCTAAATTTCAGAACACGTAAGGGATTATTCGAGTCTGATGATTATTTACTACAATTTAAGATTAGGAAAATCCCAAGACAGGAAAAAAACAGCACGAAACAAAAGAGTCAAACCTGATCCGGCATACTTGAAGATAAACAGGGACAAAGTTGTTGAAGAGATTAATAGGCATCCAACAGTCACTTGGACAGACTATGAGAAGGCAATGCGATGGGGGTAACCTCCTAGGAAACGGAAACATAGATGGCGGAAGGCGAATTGTGATCTAGCCATTGAAAGAAGAACATAGGCATGGAAGAAATTCAGCAGTAACAGAACATCAGGAACATGGAAGGAATTTCGCGAGATGCAGAAACAATCAACAAAGGAAATCAGAATAGAAAAACGGACATATGACAACAACAGGTTGAAAGAAATTGACGAAGATTTCAAGAGAAATAACACTAGAAATTTTTAAAGAAAATTCAAAAAAATACGAAAGGTTATCAACCTCCTAGCCTCTGCTTCCGAAGAACAGATGGATCCCTGGAAACTAAACCGGAAGAAAATTGCAAAATTCTCAAACAATATTTTGATGAACTTCTGAATTGCAAGAAACTCACAGAAAAATTAACCTTCCAAAAGGCCACAGCCAACCCATATTATAGTCCACCCACAATAGAACAGACAATCATCAAACAAATGAAAAATGACAGATCAGCAGGAGAAGATGGTATTATTGCTGAGATCTGGAAGCTCCAAGATGAAAACATCACCAAGCAAATTTGTAAGATTATCTTAGAAATTTGGGTCACAGAGAAGTTGCCAGAGGAATGGAAATTTGATCCATCCCCTAAATAAAAAGGGTGCTAAGTCAGATCCAAATAATTACAGAGGTATTTCTCTAGTACCAGTCACACACAAAATTCTCTCAAAGGTGTTATTTAACAGACTAGAACCACAAGAAGATCCGCAAATAGGGGAATACCAGGTAGGCTTCAGAAGAGGGAGATCAGGCATAGAACAGATCTGGAACTTGAGAAAACTTTTGAAAATCAGACAGTCAAGAAACACTGTAGTTACCTTTGTTGACTTAAAAAAAAGCATATGACTCCATAGACCGACAAACGCTCTCTGACATACTGGAAGAATATGGCATCTACAGAAAAACTTTGGCAATTATATACAACAGACGCTCACAGACACCACCTCGAAGATTAAGTTCATGGGAGAAATTTCGGAACCCTTCCAGATACACAGATGTCCAACAAGGAGATGGGCTTTCACCAATCCTGTTTAAAATAGTTTTAGACCAAACTGTCAAACAATGGGAAGAACTAGTTAAAGGAATATAGCTAGGAAGAACACGTCAAACAAGAACAATCATAAAATGTCTGGTATTTGCAGAAGACCTAGCCATACTTAGTAACGACACAAGGAAGCACTGAAACACCTACATGAAACAGCTGCCAAAACAGGTCTACAGATATCGTGTGTGAAGACTCAATACACGGAACGACAAACCAACAATGTACACATCATGCAAACGATGTATGGATCCGTAAAAAGAGTCGAAAAATTTAAATATTTAGGGGAATACACACAAACAGGAGGATCAAACAAGGCATCCAACATAGAACGAACTGAAAGACTCCAGAAAGCGAACAGACTGACATGCCCACATTATAATAAGAAAAAACATATCAAGACAGGCCAAAATTAGACACTACAAAATTGTTTTGGGAGGATCCGGGAAGTTACTGGTAGTAGCATAATGCTGAGTGCTGGTTCTATGGCAGAAAGATGGGTCACACTTTAATGTATCGCCATGACTATAGCTTATCTGTCGATATGGATGTAAATTTAGTTTTTACTTACTGTGACAGTGTAGGCGGCTTTTTTCGGATCTGTCTGCCTCCATTTTGATGTCCAGAACACTTTCACACGAACTATATTAGTTTACATTTTACCAACTGGTAAACTGTCACAGTAAGTAAAAACTAAATTTAATGCATATCGACAGATAAGCTACAGTCATGGCGATACATCTTTCTGCCATAGAACCAGCACCCAGCATTATGCTACTACCAGTAATGATGTAACTTCCCGGATCCTCCCAAAACCATATGAAGATGAACCTGAAAAGGTTTGAAAACCGGTTCATGGAATAAAGCATTATTATTCAAAAAAGTGACTGGTTGCAGTTGTGTATAACTTATTTACAGTCAAAGGATGTGTCTTAACTTTTGGATCAATTTTTTCTATTTATATCTCCAATTGGTTATGGCATGCACCTCCAAATGTAACATGAGGTACTAACACATTTTTCTCTTCTAGCATATTTTCCACTAGGATTTTATTTTTGCTGTCTACCTAAATGTTCATCTTTGCAACAGCTTCATTCAGTTTTCCATTCAATGATGCAACAAATTCCTTAATCCTATCATCTGTTTGTGACTGTACTTCGTGGACAGTAGTTTCTATATTGTCTATATGTTCCTCACAGTTAGATACTCTTTCGTTCATAACCTTCACGTGGTCGGTTACTTCATCCTTTAATTTCTGGTCTACAAACAATTCTACCTCTTCCTGTAGATGCTCTTTTAATGATTCACACATTAAACTTGCCTTTTCATGTGGCTTCCTGTCCAGTTGTGTGACCAGTTTTGTTAGTGTTTGCATTGCTGTTTAGCTTCAAATGGCTATATTGACTGATTTATTTCTGTTGTCAAGGACTGTTTCAATTGACTTTGTTCTTTCTTGACTGTCTGCACACACTGATTTAATTGTGTTGGTAATGATTATAGCTTTTGACTCTGTTTCTGTATTGACTGGGCCACTTGACTTACAGTTTGCATGGTTTTATTTTGTAGTTAACTTTGTTGACTGAATTTCGTTT
This sequence comes from Schistocerca cancellata, assembly GCF_023864275.1. Lineage (NCBI taxonomy): Eukaryota > Metazoa > Arthropoda > Insecta > Orthoptera > Acrididae > Schistocerca > Schistocerca cancellata. The sequence continues at coordinate 14,696,506 of NC_064631.1, read as the reverse complement.
TTACTGTTTGTATAGTGTGATTTTACAACTGACTTTGTTGACGAAACTGTGTATTTATTTGTGCTAACATTGAATGTAACCTACCTGTTATTGTATTATCAATACTAAATAGGTTCAGATCTACACCCATATTTACTATTTCTTCCTCTGTTTGATACCCAACGAACCCTTCTATACCTCTTTGATCGGAATGTACTATTTCCTGCTTTCCATTCATATCCAGATTCATAATTGATTACTCTGAACTTTCCTAGTTAACGTCAGTCGGCTCTTGTTTCTCTGTTACATGTTCTATGCCCTCTGTTATAAGTGGACAATGTATTACAACGTTTAGGTTTGCATTCCCACCAAACGCATCCATATTGCCTATGTTACCCAACAGTCTTTCCTCTTTTCCTTGTGGCAGCTTGTCAGGCATCTTGAAAAATTTTATAATATTAATTAACCAAAATAAACAATTAATTTTTGTAATGTTTTTACACACGTTCACCACACTCAGTTTAACCTGCGAGAAGCTCCTCTAAATTATTTTTCACTTACAACCTCTTTTTACTTTAGAAAACGGTTCCTAATTTCATGTACTGAATTACGAAAAATTTTTGCAAGACTCCCTCACGTGTTCGCTAAACACGATTCTCACGTAAGAAAGTCATATAACTAGGAAGCCACGTGCAATGCTCCACCCAGATTTGTCCTAATATGGATACGTATTTTCCTGTAATTGCCGATGAGAGACGATTGGATTCATACATAGTTGTGGGCGGACACTCGCGTGTAGTAAGTAATTAGAATTCAGTTTAGTGATCTCTCTCTAGGATGAAGAGCTTATATTTTACCACAGAAATTGCATTTTAATTAAAGAAACCGACAAACTAATGCTATTTAAAAACAATGAAGAAGGGAACACAAATACACTCCTGGAAATGGAAAAAAGAACACATTGACACCGGTGTGTCAGACCCACCATACTTGCTCCGGACACTGCGAGAGGGCTGTAAAAGCAATGATCACACGCACGGCACAGCGGACACACCAGGAACCGCGGTGTTGGCCGTTGAATGGCGCTAGCTGCGCAGCATTTGTGCACCGCCGCCGTCAGTGTCAGCCAGTTTGCCGTGGCATACGGAGCTCCATCGCAGTCTTCAACACTGGTAGCATGCCGCGACAGCGTGGACGTGAACCGTATGTGCAGTTGACGGACTTTGAGCGAGGGCGTATAGTGGGCATGCGGGAGGCCGGGTGGACGTACCGCCGAATTGCTCAACACGTGGGGCGTGAGGTCTCCACAGTACATCGATGTTGTCGCCAGTGGTCGGCGGAAGGTGCACGTGCCCGTCGACCTGGGACCGGACCGCAGCGACGCACGGATGCACGCCAAGACCGTAGGATCCTACGCAGTGCCGTAGGGGACCGCACCGCCACTTCCCAGCAAATTAGGGACACTGTTGCTCCTGGGGTATCGGCGAGGACCATTCGCAACCGTCTCCATGAAGCTGGGCTACGGTCCCGCACACCGTTAGGCCGTCTTCCGTTCACGCCCCAACATCGTGCAGCCCGCCTCCAATAGTGTCGCGACAGGCGTGAATGGAGGGACGAATGGAGACGTGTCGTCTTCAGCGATGAGAGTCGCTTCTGCCTTGGTGCCAATGATGGTCGTATGCGTGTTTGGCGCCGTGCAGGTGAGCGCCACAATCAGGACTGCATACGACCGAGGCACACAGGGCCAACACCCGGCATCATGGTGTGGGGACCGATCTCCTACACTGGCCGTACACCACTGGTGATCGTCGAGGGGACACTGATTAGTGCACGGTACATCCAAACCGTCGTCGAACCCATCGTTCTACCATTCCTAGATCGGCAAGGGAACTTGCTGTTCCAACAGGACAATGCACGTCCGCATGTATCCCGTGCCACCCAACGTGCTCTAGAAGGTGTAAGTCAACTACCCTGGCCAGCAAGATCTCCGGATCTGTCCCCCATTGAGCATGTTTGGGACTGGATGAAGCGTCATCTCACGCGTTCTGCACGTCCAGCACGAACGCTGGTCCAACTGAGGCGCCAGGTGGAAATGGCATGGCAAGCCGTTCCACAGGACTACATCCAGCATCTCTACGATCGTCTCCATGGGAGAATAGCAGCCTGCATTGCTGCGGAAGGTGGATATACACTGTACTAGTGCCGACATTGTGCATGCTCTGTTGCCTGTGTCTATGTGCCTGTGGTTCTGTCAGTGTGATCATGTGATGTATCTGACCCCAGGAATGTGTCAATAAAGTTTCCCCTTCCTGGGACAATGAATTCACGGTGTTCTTATTTCAATTTCCAGGAGTGTATTAACGGGCAACACTTCGAGGTGACTATTGTACTGCAAATGATCAACATGGATACCATATATGTACAGAGTTTCATAGCGGAAAACTGATTACTTTCATCTGCAAAAAACACATCTATAGTCAACTTGACACGTGTTTGAACAAACGTACTGTTAAATAAGCAGTGAATATAATCTATTTAGCCTTGAAGGTGCTAAGCTTCTGTGGTGGTGTTTATATTAGTGGTGTGCCCAGTAATCATTACTGTCGTACTACTTTACAACATCTCATCATTCTGTGTAGAAACGTGCTTTGTATTGCAAGCTACTTTCGTCATGCACAAATAAATTTGTGAAATCGAGTAGACTGAAATGCCACCACAGTAATTTTTTGTTGTATGTACGAAGAATTACACATTACCTTTTGGTGTCTTCTTCTGCAACACTGCTTCCAGTTTTTAGTAATATTTACAGCAAAATAGCCTGTAAATTTCATTGTTAAAACTAAGATTACCTACTCAGTGATGCCAGTAATAGAAATGTAGAACTTGTTATATTTAGCACCAGCCCACATATCTTTACCAGCAGAGAGCTGAGGTCATGACTTTTACATTACACTGAACTGCACCAATAAAAAATATACTTTAGTCTTTTCACAGTTGGTGAGCACTATTGTTAGGCACTTAGGAGAATTGCTACAGTATGATGAATTTGCACCTTTTAATTGTGGCTTAGACGCCGCCGAACTTTCCATCGGCATACTGGGCCAGCACAATAGAGCTTGCTGCAACGTAATGCTTGCTGTAAGCCAGAATACAACTACTTCAAGTTGGACCACAAATCATATAGACACTTCTTCCTTGCATAACAGCTGCCTAAAGCACTGCAGAATTAATAGTAGCAACTATATCTCGTCCATCCGAGGCTTACATAACAATTATGCTCAGTTTTACCACCAGAATGTAACATACGTGTTCTCCATCTCATTCTGAACACGAGACTGTTTTCTAGTTGTACTTAAAGAACGTTCTAGTGAGTAAAAAGGCGGTAATGCTGCCGCCCAAACCCTTCCGCGGGGAAGTTCGTATTGATTACGGCTTAAAACTAAAGTGATTACCGTGTACATATGTTTTTACATAATTCCATCACAATTACAATCAATGGCGGCCGCTGAGATATTCCATTGGCGGTGCCAAAACAAACACAGTTTGGTAGCATCGAACGTATTACGGAATTTTCGTATAGGTGTGTGTGTGTGTGTGTGTGTGTGTGTGTGTGTGTGTGTGTGTGAGAGAAAGAGAGAGAGAGAGAGAGAGAGAGAGAGAGAGAGAGAGAGAGAGAGTAAGAGAGAGACAGAGAGAGACCGAGAGAGAGAGAAAGAAGATGATTGTGTTAGCTATCTTTTTCCCATGTCTGCATGAGATATAAGACGTAACACTAGCTCCGAAGATCTCTCTCGCACACACAGAAGCACACGCGGGCACAGTGAATGTACGATCACTTCTACGCTCGATGACGTATGGAAGACAGCTTCAAACTAATTATTAGCAACAGTCATGGATATCCATTCATCGCTCGTTCTTGTTGACAAATAAATCTGTCACTGTCAAACTGGAAGCTTCAATTTTACACATGCATAACTTTTCACGGGATTGCATCCCTAAGGTAGTCAGTCGTTCTTCTGTCACGGTGTTTCGTAGAAACGTTTTAATTCTCTTGAACACTGAAAAGCACACTCGGCTTCGGATGTCGAAATAGGCGTCGTTATAAGCAGTTTCCAAAGTTTAACAGTCTCGTTGAACGTGTCACAGAGTTCATCCTTTCATCCGGCGAAAGAAACGGATCTGCGCCAGAAACTGCTTTCAACTCAGACCCAGCATAGAAGACTTGAAGCTCACCCTTCTACTTTCTTTTTTCCAGAAATGTATATGTGTCTGTATTTTCAAGGTATTTGTTTCGAAAATTTGTGTTGTATTTTTCAAACTGATTTACATCGAATAAGTTGGCTGCAGCGAGGTGTCCAGTAAACTGAAAATGTAACTTTATTTGAAGAAGGACGGCATCGGATACATCCAAAGTATCTCTTTTTTTACGCTCATCAAAAATCAGTGGCCTCTTGGCAGGCTTCGTTTTGTCATTTTCGAAACTAATCACGTTAAGGATGGAGTCAATGTCGTCTCTGATGTTTTGCATTACCGATTCACAGTTCTGGATCTCTCGTTTTGTTTTGGTCGGTTCGGTTATCTTCTTCTTAAGCTGAGTAGAAGGTACGTCTGCATGAAGTATTATCTTAGAGAAAAACGATAGGCAGAAAATGAATTCGTTATCTTGCAGTCTTTGTTTGTCTGAACCAGCTTTTTCAATAGTACCGTTTTATGCTTTCACTTGTTACAGTAACTTCCACAACGGTAATAAGATTTTCCCTGTTTCCAAAAACATCTACTACTCGTGAATGGTAATTCCATCTCGTGAAACATACACAGGGCAAGCTTTTTTTAATAATAGCGTGCAGCGCTTTTGATCTCTGTGGCGCGTTAGAAAAGAAAGGAGAAATAACTAAAAGACGTGCAAAAAAGACGCGGGCTTTGCCATCAACAGAGGTTGCCGTAGGCAGGTTGAACTGATGGGCATAACAATGGACGTGTTTTGTATTTGGGTGTTTGTGTTTAATTAATTTGTGAACCCCATTCGACTTGCCACTCATAACGTTTGCATCGTCGTAAGCTGTTAGTTTTACTCGGTCATCGCCAATTAATGGTTCAATTTCTTTCAGAATTCTCTCAGGTATAGTATGAGCAATCTGACTTTCTGGATTAACGAAGTTCCAAAATCTTTTAACAGGTTTTTCCGCCAACAACATAATGCAAAACTATATCCAACTGAAATTCCCAAGATACATCTGTGGTTTCATCCGCGGTCATTGTGACATAATCGCCCCTTTTTATTTCTTTACGAACGTCATCATGGTACACTTCCAACATGCATTGCAGCCTTTCGTTCTGAAGAGTCTTAGAAATGCCTTTGAACACTGATGCTTGACTGAGATGAGCTTGAAGTTCTTTATCCAGTTCCGCGCTGAACTGAATCAGCTCACGAAAAACCGCCTTATGTCGAGAGGCTTCGGGATCATCGTGGGCCCTGACAGCCAGACCCAAAGCACCACAGAACCGAATGCAGTTTACAATTAAATTCAATATATGTCTATTCTTTTCTACATGTTTGATGTGGCTGTCAATTGTTTGTCTACATTGCGAATCTTATTTCTGCTGAAATGACAGACATTATTCATGTGTCACTTGCACAATTCATGTACTTTCATTTTCGACAATATATGCCCAGAATCAGTCGTACACCAAGTAACATCTCCCCCAAATAACACACAAGGAAAACAAAAAACAGCATTGTTTTCTTCACACTCACAAATCCATTTGATCTTTCGGTAAATTTATGATTTCAAACTTACGCCGTCGTTTTTGTGTTTACTGCTGCAGATACATGTTCGGGACTGGTATACCTAGTTTTTTTATCTGAATTTTTCTCGCTGACGGTCCTATCACTAAAAGGTATTTTTAATAACTCATTAATTTAGTTCAAATTTTCTATTTTCAGTCAGCTGAATTTTCCCTTATAGATAACACTGTGCACAAAGATAAATACCGTCCAATATCTGACCTCACGACAAGTACAACGTATTTAAACACAACTGTATTACAAGAACGTAACGAGTATAAACGGAAATACTGCACTGTTTTTTGGCAAACAGATGCTCAACTGGTGATGAATAGGTTAAATTTTTTGTTCGTTTGCAACAGCCCTTCTGTTGCGAAATATACCAGTTTTGGAATAATGCCTCTTAGTTTCAAAATCTAGGGCATAATTATATTAAAATTGTGTATATCTATTTACAACGATTTTTAAGTGTATTATTTATGTATTAGATATAATTAAGCATTAATTTGAGTTTAGGAATGCATTAGCGTTAACTTTCTGTAAGATTGTAAAACTGAATAACAAGAAACTGGCAGCCTGATGTATTCTTACATGATCGCTAGAAGGCAGATCGTGCTTATATAAGTTCTGCACTTTACTGCTCTCTGGCGGGAGGGACCAGCTGTGGCTCCATGGCCGCCACAAGCAGCGTGCAGAAACCGACGGCTGAACCTTTCACGCAGTGATTGTGAAGAAAGACGGTGTCAGTCTGCGGCTGGCTCCAAGATTCAGAAAACTACCACGAGAGCGTGCGCGGCGAAACGCGCCTCTCCAAAACAGAAAATACACACACCGAAACAATGTTTTATCCGCAGTTCGCATAGGTCTCTTTTTCTTTCTATTTCAAACAAGCGGTGCCACGGCACAGCGGCACTACCTCGGGAGCCACTCCTCATTACAATGATGAAAGCAGTTCTACAAAATACATATAACAATACGCAAGTCATCATTTAAACAGTAAAGTTCAAAACAAGACATGCTAAATTGAAGATTTTTCCTTCATCTGTCTGGTGGCAGCACTGTGCAGTGATAGGTGAGCTCACTTTGTCATTGTTACCGCTAGATGGCATAAGAACTCCATGGTTCCCCAAATATCTCACTGCCTTCTGTATATTGTTATCCATCCATACACGAGTAATACTCGTAACAGAAATTTAGGATAAAAATTTTGTATTATTGAAATGATACACGAAGTGGTAATGACACTTGTATCATTTCATGCATCAAAGGGGATATTTTTCTCAAGCTCCAGCGTGTGTGAGCATATGCATGCACATGTGTGTGTGTGTCTGTCTGTGTGTGTGATGATGATGATGATGATGTTTGGTTTGTGGCGCGCTCAACTGCGTGGTTATCAGCGCCCGTACAATTACCCAATCTTTGCTCAGTCCAATTTCGCCACTTTTCTGGATGATGATGAAATGATGAGGACAACACAAACACCCAGTCATCTCGAGGCAGGAGAAAATCCCTGACCCCGCCGGGAATCGAACCCGGGACCCCGTGCTCGGGAAGCGAGAACGCTACCGCGAGACCACGAGCGGCGGACACTGTGTGTATGTGTGTGTGTGTGTGTGTGAGTGTGTGTGTGTGTGTGTGCATTGGAGTATACATTCCTCAACTGCTGGCTGATTTGAAACAGCAGCTGAAAGAACAGTGGTGTCATGTGCAATGTAAGTAACTCATGTGCATGAGCATGTGCTTTTTGTGATGCTCACTCTATTATTAAATGAGTTGGTAGCATTTACGAATCTTTTCTTACATTACAAATGATGATGATACGTGTGTAGTGAAGTCCCCTTTCGTGGGCAACAACATGGAGGAGTATTTGGTGCAGTTTATACTTGTTGCAGAAGTAGGAGGTTGGGCTGGCATGGAGGACCTGGAACTGCTAACGAATTTTTATGGAATTTGGAATGATGAAGCCAATGAATAGAATGCAGCTACTACAATGTGCTCCCTGGGTGAGGGTGTAGACGGTGAGTAATATGTCTGTATGTATATGGATGTGCTTGTTTGACTGTGGACGGTTGTAACTTATAAACTGATCGTTATTTTTGTTTCAGAAATACCGAAAACATCATCAACCACACATGCAGTTAGCATGCAATTACATATGGGTTACTACATGAAGGACAATGAGCTACCATCTTCTCATGGCTGTAACATACCCAAGTCACAATAGGCCTGTGAGTCTATGTACACAACGATAGGTGAAGCGATAAACAGCACACCTGATGATGCTGAGATAATATCACATTGCAGTTATACGTGAACCGTGGACCTTGCCGTTGGTGGGGAGGCTTGCATGCCTCAGCGATACAGATGGCCGTACCATAGGTGCAACCACAACGGACGGGTATCTGTTGAGAGGCCAGACAAACGTGTGGTTCCTGAAGAGGGGCAGCAGCCTTTTCAGTAGTTGCCGGGGCAACAGTCTGGATGATTAACTGATCTGGCCTTGTAACACTAACCAAAACAGCCTGCGAATGGTTGAAAGCAAGGGGAAACTACAGGCGTAATTTTTCCTGAGGGCATGCAGCTTTACTGTATGGTTAAATGATTATGGCGTCCTCTTGGGTAAAATATTCCGGAGGTAAAATAGTCCCCCATTCGGATCTCTGGGTGGGGACTACTCAAGAGGATGTGGTTATCAGGAGAAAGAAAACTGGCGTTCTACAGATCGGAGCATGAATGTCAGATCCCTTAATTGGGCAGGTAGGTTAGAAAATTTAAAAAGGGAAAAGGATAGCTTGAAGTTAGATATAGTGGAATTAGTGAAGTTTGATGGCAGAAGGAACAAGACTTTTGGTCAGGTGAATACAGGGTTATAAATACAAAATCAAATAGGGGTAGTGCAGGAGAAGGTTTAATAATGAATAAAAAAATAGAAGTGCGGGTAAGCTACTACCAGCAGCATAGTGAACGTATTATAGTGACCAAGATAGACACGAAGCCCATGCCTACTACAGTAGTACAAGTTTATATGCCAACTAGCTCTGCAGATGATGAAGAAATCGATGAAATGTATGATGATATAAAAGAAATTATTCAGGTAGTGAAGGGAGACGAAAATTTAATAGTCATGGGTGACTGGAATTCGAGAGTAGGAAAAAGGAGAGAAGGAAACATAGTGGGTGAATATGGACTGGAGAAGAGAAATGAAAGAGGAAGCCGTCTGGTAGAATTTTGCACAGAGCATAACTTAATCATAGCTAACACTTGGTTCAAGAATCATAAAAGAAGGTTGTATACATGGAAGAATCCTGGAGGAACTAGAAGGTATCAAATAGATTATATAATGGTAAGACAGAGGTTTAGGTACCAGGTTTAAAATTGTAAGACATTTCCAGGGGCAGATGTGGACTCTGACCACAATCTATTCCTTATTAACTGTAGATTAAAACTGAAGAAACTGCAAAAAGGTGGGAAGTTAAGGACATGGGACCTGGATAAACTGACTAAACCAGAGGTTGTACAGAGTTTCAGGGAGAGCCTAAGGGAACAATTGACAGGAATGGGGGAAACAAATACAGTAGAAGAAGATTGGGTAGCTCTGAGGGATGAAGTAGTGAAGGCAGCAGAGGATCAAGTAGGTAAAAAGACGAGGGCTAGTAGTAATCCTTGGGTAACAGAAGAAATATTGAATTTAATTGATGAAAGGAGAAAATATAAAAACGCAGTAAATGAAGCAGGCAAAAGGGAATACAAACGTCTGAAAAATGAAATCGACAGGAAGTGCAAAATGGCTAAACAGGGATCGCTAGAGGACAAATGTAAGGATGTAGAGGCTTATCTCACTAGGGGTAAGATAGATACTGCCTACAGGAAAATTAAAGAGACCTTTGGAGAAAAGAGAACCACTTGTATGAATATCAAGAGCTCAGATGGAAACCCAGTTCCAAGCAAAGAAGGGACTGCAGAAAGGTGGAAGGAGTATATAGAGGGTCTATACAAGGGCGATGTACTTGAGGACAATATTATGGAAATGGAAGAGGATGTAGATGAAGATGAAATGGGAGATACGATACTGCGTGAAGAGTTTGACAGAGCACTGAAAGACCTGTGTCGAAACAAGGCCCCAGGAGTAGACAACATTCCATTAGAACTACTGACGGCCTTAGGAGAGCCACTCCTGACAAAACTCTACCATGTGGTGAGCAAGATGTATGAGACGGGCGAAATACCCTCAGACTTCAAAAAGAATATAATAACTCCAATCCCAAAGAAAGCAGGTGTTGACTGATATGACAATTACCGAACTATCAGTTTAATAAGTCACAGCTGCAAAATACTAACGCGAATTCTTTACAGAAGAATGGAAAAACTGGTAGAAGCCGACCTCGGCGAAGATGAGTTTGGATTCTGCAGAAATGTTGGAACACGAGAGGCAATACTGACCCTACGACTTATCTTAGAAAATAGATTAAGGAAAGGCAAACTTACATTTCTAGCATTTGTAGACTTAGAGAAAGCTTTTGGCAATGTTGACTAGAATACTCTCCTTCAAATTCTAAAGGTGGCAGAGCTAAAATACAAGGAGCGAGAGGCTATTTACAATTTGTACAGAAACCAGATGGCAGTTATAAGACTCGAGGGGCATGAAAGGGAATCAGCGGTTGGGAAGGGAGTGAGACAGTGTTGTAACCTGTCCCTGATGTTATTCAATCTGTGTATTGAGCAAGCAGTAAAGGAAACAAAAGAAAAATTCGGAGTAGGTATTAAATTCCATGGAGAAGAAATAAAAACTTTGAGGTTCGCCGATGACATTGTAATTCTGTCAGAGACAGCAAAGGACTTGGAAGAGCAGTTGAATGGAATGGACAGTGTCTTTAAAGGAGGATATAAGATGAACACCAACAAAAGCAAAACGAGGATAATAGAATGTAGTCAAATTAAGTGGGGTGATGCTGAGGGAATTAGATTAGGAAATGAGACACTTAAAGTAGTAAAGGCGTTTTGCTATTTGGGGAGCAAAATAAATGGTGATGGTCGAAGTAGAGAGGATATAAAACGTAGAATGGCAATGGCAAGGAAAGCGTTTCTGAAGAAGAGAAATTTGTTAACATCGAGTATAGATTTAAGTGTCAGGAAGTCGTTTCTGAAAGTATTTGTATGGAGTGTAGTCATGTATGGAAGTGAAACATGGACGATAAATAGTTTGGACAAGAAGAGAATAGAATCTTTCGGAATGTGGTGCTACAGAAGAATGCTGAAGATTAGATGGGTAGATCACATAACTAATGAGGAGGTACTGAATAGAATTGGGGAGAAGAGAAGTTTGTGGCACAACTTGACAAGAAGAAGGGACCAGTTGGTAGGAAATGTTCTGAGGCATCAAGGGACCACAAATTTAGCAATGGAGGGCAGCGTGGAGGGTAAAAATCATAGAGGGAGACCAAGAGATGAATACACTAAGCAGATTCAGAAGGATGTAGGTTGCAGTAAGTACTGGGAGATGAAAAAGCTTGCACAGGATAGAGTAGCATGGAGAGCTGCATCAAACCAGTCTCAGGATTGAAGACAACAAGAACAACAGTTATACAGACAGTGATCATACTTCAGGTAAGAACCAAACAAATTTATTATTTGCTTCTACACACACACACACACACACACACACATCTCTCACACACACACACACATTCTTTTTTGTAAGTAATACATACATATCTCATTATTTTTACTGCAGAATAATGTCTACAATCCGGAAGGTGCCTAGGATGGCAGCAATTGCACAATCACTGTGTCCCACCCCATCATCACAGTTAAGGTTGGCATCTTTGCTGGAGCCTACATCACTTAATTTGGTGCTGCCCATCATCTCTACAACACCCTGCTCTCACAGGAGGTCCAGGGTCAACCTGCCAGTATCATGGCCAAGCTCACTTGCTGTGGTTGTCAACCTCCTTGTTATAATTAAACTCCGAGTAGCAGCAGCTTTCTCTCCACACTACTACTAATGTAGACAAGCATCAGCTTAGTTGCATGTCACCTTTATATTACTAGTAGTTGCATGTGCACTTGAAGACTGGGTCTAATTTGTCCACATAGATAACTCTTCTGCCACTTACTGAGATAAAATGCATTTCGTGAACTCATGTCCACCAGTTCTGAAAAGTGAGCTCTGCAAAAGTGTTCACAATCCACAGTATTCATCCATTAAGTGAGGTGCAGTGTTATGTTGTGAACTGATGCATCAATCAAACCAACCTGGAGATGCTGAGGCAAAGAGTATGGTCCATCGTTTGGAGAGGATAGTATGATGTTGTGGGGCACTGAAACTCCTACATAGTTTTGAACTTTTACTTTCAGTCTCATATTGGACCAAGTTTCTGAAAGTCTAGCACTTCACGTGTTTTTAATCCATTAAATGTAGGCAGGTCCAACTATCTACACCTTCTAGATGATGTAGCTGCTAAATGGGGTTGCACAAAGGTCCAAAATCTTAAAGATAAGTTTTGTTTTGCACAGTCAGTTCCTACTTACCAGAGAAATAAGACAGATGCACAACATACACAAAGTAGCAGATAGGCGAAAATATTCATTGGTATTATAACTTTCAAGGTATTGACTTCCCCTTAAAATTATTGACAGAAGGAAATTTGACATGAATAATATCGATGCATCAGTCCATGTCTATGGCCTGAAGGAAACTAAGCTAGATACTTATGGCGAAGTTAGGAAGTCATTTGATCCCTCCATTTCTCTGATTTTGCTGGGCAGCATAAGTGGCATTTCGATTTGGTGCTATTCTCCAAGAGGGAAAAATTAACATTGTTGTTGGATCATGACCATATCTGTACTGCTTTAGTACCAGTAGAGTAGTGACAGTCATAAAGGGCATTTTTGTCTGACTCCTTTACTTTGAGCAAGTGATTAGCGTAGCATCTAAGTGACTGCTCGTTGCAGGAACTGGTCTGTGCCAAAATACCCACAAAGTAAAATACATTCTTGAAGTTTAAGAATGTTCACAATCACAAGCATTATAATACATACTCATGTGATATGCCATGAGGATGATACTGTAGCCTCCAGTACCATCTTAAAAGAATGACATAAACTATGTGCAGCAGCATATTAAGTTGCATGCACATATGATTATAGTCGTAATCACTTCGATTCATTATTTGGGGATAATCTTGCCAAACAGTTGATCTATGAGCTCGAACAACTTGCTCTTGATCTGATCTTCTGCACCAACATTCACATTACCAGATCGCAGGAAAACGACAATTTACACACACATCAAAAAAAGTTATGTATCGCCTCGGTTCCGAGAGTTCCAGAACCTGAACAGAAAATTTGAATAGAGATCAACATAAACATCATTTCCGCCCTTTTTACTGCTCTTGAAAACCACACATTGCATGTTGTACCACCATACACTGAGAACTTCATAGTGCTGGTCCAGATTGCAGTACACACTGGTACCTCTAATACCCAGTAGCACATCGTCTTGCATTGATGCATTCCTGTATTTTTCATGGCATACTATCCAAAAGCTCATCAAGGTACTGTTGGTCCAGATTGTCTCACTCCTCAATGGCGATTCGGCCTAGATTCCTCAGAGTGGCTGGTGGGTCACTTCATCCATAAACAGCCCTTTTCAATCCATCCTAGGCATGTTCGAAAGGTTTCATGTTTGGAGAACATGCTGGAAACTCTAGTAGAACGATGTCGTATCCTGAAGGAAGTCATTCACAAGATGTGCACGATGGGAGTGTGAACTGTCGTCTATGAAGCCGAATACCTCGACAATAAGCTGCGATATGGTTGCACTATCAGTCGGCGGATGGTATTCATGTGTCCTACAGCCATTGCAACGCCTTCCAGCAGCGTAAGTCGGCCCCACATAATGCCACCCCAAAATAGCAGGGAACCTCCACCTTGCTGCTCTCGCTGGACAGTGTGTCTAACGCGTTCAGCCTGACCGAGTTGCCTCCAAACACGTCTGTGACGATTGTCTGGTTGAAGACGTATGCAACACTCATCAGTGAAGAGAACATGTCCATTCAGTATGTTGTTGCGCTCATCTGTACCCCACTGCATGGTATTCTGGTTGCAGAGATGGACCTTGGCAAGGATGTGCATGAGTTAAAAATTGATCTATACTATTTAATTCTTCACTATTTAATTTAATGTAAATTGAATTTGGTTTAATTTTACCATCTGGAAGTTTGGTATGATAAAAACTAAATTTATTCATTTATATAGATTAAAAATTAATAAACAATTTTTTTAATAATCCCCATCCATTTTCATTAACATTATACCAAGTCCTAACTTTCGTTTTCCATACATTATTTCTCAAACTGCAGTTGAAGCTAATTTTAGTCTTAACAAAGCATCAGAATCATGCATTCTTTGTTCTAAAAATAACTTAAGTTTTTTATGAGCTTCATGTCTTTTTTCTAAATTATAAATTTTAAATTCTAAATTAAATTTTATAAATTATTGTATATAAATATAATATGTATAATATATAAATATCTAATATATTCATATATTATATATATAACATAATTATGTACATTATATTATATACATTATAATAAGTATATAATAATATATATAATAAATTATATAAATAAAATAAATACAAAATAAAATGAATTACAAATTAAATTTTAAATTATAAATTTACTATCACTGTTAGCAATATCATCTTGTTTACAAGCTTCATCTAATAGATTACTTCCTTGATCTCATCTATCTAATTTTTCTTCTAATTTGGTCACTGGAACACAAAATCGATATCTTGCAACATGCATTTCGAATGGCAGTTTGTCAGTTACTGTATTAACTAACCCTTCTCCAAATTTTTCACTTTATTGAGAAATCTAATCAATGTAGTTACCTTGGGACTATTAGTAATAAAATCTGTAAATTTGTTTGTAAACATTTGCAGTATTCTGACTTTTTCATTATGATACTTTTTATTTCCTGTTAATTCTTCGCCATGAATTACTGTAAATCTATCAATTAACTGATGAACATTATTCATCCAATAATCTGTTTCCTTAATATCTTTTTTTAATAAACCTTAAACAACATTTTCAAATGGATCATCAAAATTTCTCTCTCAAAAATTAGGAAAATGTTCTTCATCAATTGGTTTTATGAAATAATAACACTTAAGTCATTAATTTCATCTCATTTTATTTGGATTACTATCAGAATATACAGCATCTGAGTCAAATAAAATTCAAACATTATTTTCTAAATCAAGAGAATCAAATTCTTTACTTAAATCATTTGTAGTAAGTTCTTTTTAGTTAAAAGATTCATTAATCCATCAGTACCTTCATATTCTTTTTCATAATTTTTTAATTTATCACCATTTTATTCGATTGGATATTTACTAACACATTTAAATGTACCTACAGGTTTTAATCGAAAAGCAATGAGTTCACTATGATTGATAAAGTCTAACATTCTTTCACTCATATTTATTTTTTTAACACATTTTTTTAATTTCCTTTCGTTTTCATAATTTACTAACAAATTACTTATTTATGATTCACTTAACCACCCTGGAACTAGAACATAATTTTCAGTCTTTAATGATATTTGTCCACAAGCACATCTAGATCTACAGGCGGTGTATGGCGGAGGGCATTATTTGCACCAGTCAGATTTTCCCCCCTCTGTTCCACTCACAGATTGTGTGAGGTTAGAACGACTGTCTGAACGCCTCAGTACGAGCTCTAATTTCCCTCATCTTTGAATGGTGATCATTGCGTGATTTCAAAGTTGGTGGTAATAATATATGCTCTACATCCTCGGCAAAGATCGGATTTTGGAATTTAGTGAGCAAGCCCTTCCGTTTAGCGCGTCATCTATCTGCAAGTGCGTCCCACTTCAAACTTTCTGTGGCATTTGTAACACTCTCGCGATTGGTAAATGTACCAGTCATGATTCTTGGCACTTTTCCTCGGACCTTCTCAGTCTGTTGAATCAGACCCAACTGGTAAGGGTCCCAAACTCTAAGACTGGACGAACTTAAGTATTGTAAGAAATTTCCTTTGTTAAAGGACTGCATCGCTTCAGGATTCTACCAATAAACCTGAATCTAGCGTTCGCCTTACCCGTTAATTGTGTGATCTGATCGTTCCATTTGAGATCATTTCGAATAGTCACACCCAGGTACTTAATGGTTGTCACCGCTTCCAAAGACTGGGCATTTATTTTGTACTCGTACCTTAATGGGGATTTTTGCTTTGTTATACGCACTAGGTTACACTTACTAATATAGAGAGATAACTGCCAGTCCTTACACCACGCAATTATTTTCTGAACATCCTCATTGATTTCTTTACAACTTTCGTATGATACTACTTTCCTGTAGACTACAGGTTCATCGGGAAACAGTCTAATGACGCTGTCAATACCATCAACCAGATTGTTTATGTAAATCGTAAAAAGCAGCGGACCTATTACGCTGTCTTGGGGCACACCTGATGTTACACCTGTTTCTGTTGAAGTCTCCCCATTCAGGACGACGTACTGCTCTCCGTCTGTTAGAAAACTTTCAATCCAACCGCGCAGATGTCATCGGATAGACCGCAAGAACGCACTTTTAGGAGCAAGCGACAGTGCGGAACTGAGTCGAACGCCTTTCGAAAGTCAAGGAATATGGCATCAACCTGGGAGCCGGTATCTAGAGCCTGTTGTGTATCATACACAAAGAGGGCAGCTTTGACTCGCATGACTGCTGTTTCCTAAAACCGTGCTGGTTTCTGCAGATGAGCTTCTCAAAGCCTAGAAAGGTCATTATGCCTAAACACAAAATATGTTCCATGATTCTACAACAAATCGATGTCAGTGAAATTGGTCGGTAATTATGTGCATTCGATTTTCTATCCTTCTTATAGATTGCTATGACGTGGGCCTTCTTCCAGTCCCGTAGAACTTTCCGCTGTTCCAATGATCTCTGATAGATGATGGATAAGAATGGTGCTATATTTTTAACATAGTCAACATAAAATCTTACGGGAATACCGTCTGGGCCAGATGCCTTCCTGCTGTATAAGGATCTTAGCTATTTTACAATCCCAGATACACTATGTCAGCTATCCTTGCGTTTGTTCGATAATTGAAAGGGGGAATAGTGCTGCAGTCCTCTTACCGTAAACGAATTTTTGAAAGCTAGGTTTAGAATTTCGGCCTGCTGCTTCATATCATCCGTTACATTACCCATACTGTCAGCAAGATAAGATACTGAATTATTTGTTGCGTTCATAGATATTACGTACAAACAAAATTTTTTGGTTAGAACCTGAAGATAAAATATTGACTTCAAATTCGTTCTCTCTTAGACCTTTTGACAGCTGCTTTCATTTTGCATAATTTGTGTTTGTCAGCAGGGCACTGAATACGTTTAAAATGACTGTGCAAAATTCTCTGCTTTCTCAGCAACTTCCTAATATGTTTGTTGAACCAAGGTGGATCCTTTCCCTCCCCTATATTTTTGCTAGGCACGTATTTCTCTAGAACGTGGTGGACAATAACTTTAAATTCCGACCAAAGATGCTCAATATCTTTGTGCCCTGCAGTGAATGCTTGGAGTTGTCTATGACGACATTCATTAATGACACTTTTATTTGCTTTACCAAACAAGAAAACATTACGCTGTTTCTTTGGGTCGCTAATACCTTCTTCTAGATTAAACGCTCAAATACATCAAGTCTGTTTGTTGCTATGATATCTAATATGTTCCCATCTCGAGTTGGTTTTGTAACGAATTGCTCAAGGTTGTATGTTGAGAGCGCTTCTAGGATAACTTCACACAAGTCTTTTCTTCTGACCCCTCTGATAAACGTGTAGTTTTCCCAATCAATGGACGCCAAATTCAAGTCTACACTTATAGCTAATGGATAATTTGGATATTTATTTCCTATGTACTTAAGACTTTCCTGAAACGTTATGCGACGTTTCTTGCCGATGCTGGTGGTCTATAAAAACATCCTAATACAATGGTCACTCCTAGTCTGATTGACAGCTTTATCCAGACTATTTTACAGTCCGACCCAGTATCGATCTTAACTGCGTTTAACCCTTTCACTGCGCATTTACTCTCAGCGGCTCCCGCCCTGTGCGCGTTATTTTCACCCGGTGCGTATATATACGACTGTAGCAGTCTACCGTTATTATTAAGATAAAAATAAGACGGAAAATCCAGTGTTGTCGGTGTAAATCTTTTCCTTTTTTTTAAATCTTTGTTCAGTAAGTCTTATTTTGTTCAAGAAAGGTACTTTATTGGGAGAAAAAACTACAAAACATATTACATTAGTGATATCTCTCGAAACAAAAATTCAAACATAAAGGCACATTACATTTTACACAAATGTATCTTGTATCACTTCGTTTATCATGTTTTGCACATACAATACACCTTCTTCTTTGAAGTTCCTGGGAGTAGCGAGATAAAGTGGCGCTCAGTTAGGCGTAAGGGATTGTCACCATCAGCCGATCTCCTTCCACGACGCCCCTCTGTTTGCTGTTGGTAGTGAATCTCTAGGATCTCCTTGATAAGTTTCTGTTGAAAATCAGATACTGAAATGTTTCGTGCCGTTTGCGTTTTATATAATGCATATACATTGAGCAGAGACAGATAAACCAAATGAAAAAAAATACTTTTTATACCATTTTACAGTTTTTCGTACACATTCTACTGAGCTTAGCATCGTGTCGCTCCTGTCGACGGCCCCCATATTTTCAGTGTAGCTTACGATGCAAGCTGGTTTTGTTTTTGGTTCATTCGTGGTTCTGTCAATTTTGTCAGTCGCTGTAATTTCGCTTGTATGAAGAGTTGAAAGCATCCTCACTTCCCGCTTGTCCTGCCACTTCAGAGGAAGAACTTTATCTGTTGACATAAACTCGATCTCGCCTTTTTTAAGTTTTTTTGATAAAGCAGGCACGCCTTTGCGGTTTGTTCTCACAGTTCCACAGGCATTAGTCACTCTGTCATGCAAATAAGAAAATAACGTTGGGCTAGTGTACCAATTGTCAACATATAATGTGTGACCTTTACCAAGGTAACGTTCAAGTAAAGTGAGAACAATGCTTCCAGGTATTCCAACATTTAAACCAAAGTCAGTTTCTTTTTTTACGTCTGTTGCTGCATCCACATTAATAATAAAGTCGAGAATATAACCAGTTTCACAATCACATAACACAAAAAATTTTACACCAAATCAGTGGCGTTTGGAAGGAATGTACTGCTTGAAGAAGACACGACCTTTGAAGAGAACTAAACTTTCATCAATGCACAAATTTTTAAAAGGATAGAAAGGACCTGGAAATACTTTTCTTGAGTGATCCACAGTTCGACGTATTTTCAGATTTTATCATCTCCAGGGTCCTTACTGTTATCAGCAAAATGTAACATTCTAAGTAACAGAATATATCTGTCTCTCGGCATGATTTGCGCAAACATTGGAGTAGACAGTAACTGATCATTGGTCCAGTAACTGTTTATTTCATTTTTTCTCACTTGAGCCATCAGAAAATTTACAACAAGGAAACAGTAAACTTCGTCACTGTTTGTGTTTTTCTCGGAATCGGAGAAAGAACCGACGATAAGATCAAAATCTGGATCTGTATTTACTGGGTCAACGTTTGTTGGTTCACAAATATTTTTTTATATTTGCGGCGACAGATTTATCTGCCAGGTCGTCGTCGTCATTATCTGTCCACCCAAAATCAGCTGGATTGGGCATGATGACGTCCTCGTCGTCACTTTGGTTTAGAATACTCAGCAGCTCATCGTCTGTAAACGGACGGTAACGTCACGTCATTCTATTCGGTAACGCGGAAACGGCCGCACACAAATTAGGTAATATAGCGATACGAATGAACTCAGCAGAAAGAGAATTCAGCATTCAGTAGTCGTTCAGGTATTTCCTAGTATTCGAGCAATTAAACTGCATACTTGCGCAACAATTACCTCCGACTCGCTGGCCCGATTGTCGGCGTTATACGTAACTATACGACTGTAGCAGGGAACCGCTGTAAGTATTTTTTTATAGCAAATAGTATATATACGTCTGGAGCACTGAAATGATTAGCGTATATTTACGTCTGGAGCAGTAAAAGGGTTAAACAGCTTTTAACTACAATGAACACACCACCTCCCATAAGATCAGTCCCACCCTTCCTAAACATTGTCCACTCCGAGTTCAAAATTTCACTTCTATTTATGTCTGATTTCAAGAAGCTTTCGGTACCTAATACAATCTTGGCATTACTACTGTTTATTTCGGAGAGTAACTCGGGGATCTTGCTACAGATACTTCGACAATTATCTAACATGAGATTTAGCATATTTAAATCCTCTGGAATGATCTGTTTAGGCGAACTGACAATTTTCAGTTGGCACACCCACATCTGTGTCATGAACTGGTAATTTTTCAGGCCACCAGTTTGTTTCCCGTGTGGAGGAACCTAATCTAAAAAACCCCCATGTGCACGCCACAAGTGCTGTGCTACCCATGTAGCCGCCTCCTGTGTGTAGCACACCCCTGATCTATCGAGTGGCGTCCTACAGCCTCTGGTTTAGATTCTCCACTCGACTCCAAACCAGAGGATCTCGGTGCACCCTAGGTACGATACTGCAAGTCATCAGCTTGGCTTCCACTTCTTGAGAGATGGAGACCGTCTTCGCCAATTTAGCCAGCTGTCGAAAGGATCTAAGGATTTCCTAGGAACCCCGATGACTGGCGTCGTTGGTGCTGACATGTGCAATAATCTGCAGCTGGTTGCACCCCACAAAAAAAGTTTAACTGTTCCAATAAAAGAAACTTATAAAAGTGTTTCATTAGTTGCTTTTATTCAACTTCTTTATCTTCAAATATTACAACAAAAATAATAAATTATGTACTAACACAGTCCTTTCACTAAATTTCAATCACCAACTTTCCCCTCCGAATGCATAAATATTTTGTTGACGCCGATCTACATAGGGAGAAACGACCATTATAATAGGAAGACGGATATCAGAGCTCATGTGGAAAGATATAGGTGTTCTGTTTTTTCTGTGTAGTGTTCGAGACTGGAATCACACAGAATTATTGTGAAGGTTGTTCAATGAACCCTGTGCCATGCGCTTCAGTCTAATTTACGGATATCGATGTAGATGTAGATGTAGATATAGTTCCACACTAAAGTCTCAATTTTGCATTCTCCAGCTTCTATCTGTTTTGCCCAATGTGAAGTGCATGTCATGGGAAGCAATACATAGATGATGGGCAGGTTTCAGATCACCAAGACGCTGGCTTCGACGTCGACCAGTAGAGTGGAACTAGAGTCTCTCCCAGGTGACGTAAGGCCGTCGCATTGAACGGTGGTTATCTTGAAGAACACGGTTTTGTAGCGAAAAGAGTAGAGAGTAATGTGATTTATTGAAATCCTTAATGAAACCAACTTGCTTTTCCGGGAGAAAAATGTGTTGCCCTGCTTATTGAACCCCACTCGTTCGTTGCGTAGTGGTCAACAGAAATATAAGAGGCCATTTACTTTAGCTGAGCATGTGTCATCAGATGTCATCATGTGATGTACCATCGGGTATAACTTCAGGTCACCGCTGCTACTGATTGACGGAAATGTTATGGAGAGTGGGTAAGTCACAGTCGTCTCCGTCGTCATGCATTACCTCTTACAACATAATGTCGTAGTGCCATTTCCCAAATGCACAATGTTCTTCCACCTACGGCACATACATTCATGAAATGGCTGCGTGATTTTGGGGAGCTCTGGTGGTCAAAAATTCCCCAGATCTCTTCCTGATAAAACTTGTGTGTGACGGGCTTGGACGTCAACTGCGTTCCAGTTACAGCATGATGGACATGAATGACACAATATTTGTGAGCCTGCTTTCCTATGGAGCGGAGACCACCGAATCAGAGCTTGCTTCCACGCCAAAGAGGGAGCAACTTTATACTGATAAGTAGATTATACAGCCAAGTATTTTTGTGGATTTGAATCGATTTTGTAATCACTGAAACGAAACTACATACCCTTTGCATCCCTGAAATTTCGTTTCGTGTCCTCCCCCTTTTCCGGTTACCTGACTTTTTGTGTCATGCAACGTATTTCAGACGAATGTTATTCGCTGCTGCCAGTTTCTATTTTGTATTCTATTTCTCTTGGTCATCGTGAGTTATTTTTCTCTCAAATGACAAAAAATAAGTATTTACCTAGTACTGTATTCACTCCCTAATCTAATATCGTTACCGGTACGTAATATAATTTGTCTGCACCTTATTTCCCTAGTATTGCATTTGTTGATGTTAATATCGTAGGCTACTTCGAGGACACTCTTAATTCTCTTATAAACTGACCTTCCAAGTCCTTTGCTACCTGTGACAAAATTACAGTATCGTCGGAAGAGGTCTAAGTTTTTATTTCTTCCTTAAAGTTTCGCTTTCCCTTTCCCGTTTGCTTCTTCATTGCTCGCTCTATGTACAGATTAAACAACACGGGGATTGACGGAACCAATATCCCCTTCTCTACTACTGCTTCCCTTTCATGTTCTACGACTCTTAAAATTGCAGTCTGCTTTGTCTTGTAGATATTCTATGACTCCCTGTATTTTATCCCTGGTAACTTCAGGGGTTTAGTTTGTCACTCACCTCAACTGGCTGAGCACGCAGAACTGAACACGTCCCATTTTCCTTCTACGGACGCACGCACGTTACTTCGCCCCTCTAACTGCGCGGACAGGAAAACGTGTTCCCGGCCCTGACAAGCGCCACCGGTCGTGGTCGCCCAGATAGCGGCAGCCCCGCCGCCGCCGCCGCCGCCGCCGCCGCCGATGGCGCCCACTGTGCAGACAGGGGCCGCCCCTCTGCCTCACTCCGCCAGCTGCCGCCGACCGCGAGCCTTCACCCGCTGTCAACTCGCCGTGAGTACTGCGTTCCAAGTCCTTCCCCGTCACCTCCAGTCACTTGTTGCTGCTTCAACTAGTTATGGGACTTTAATAGAGTCCCAGGTTCTTACAGCACTCCGGACGGGTTTACTTGAGGTTCCACTACACTGCTTAGGTATACGATTAATACGACGTCACTACTTGGAATTACGCTGCAGTGTCTGCGTACACCCCCAATGGCGCAGTTATCCTTATCTGAGAGTGCTGAAATCGCAGCTTGATCGCAAATATCCGCACACCACTGTGTAAAGCGGGAGGGACCACTACACAACACGGTAGGCGGACCCGCCAGTATTAAAGGAGGCGGGCAGTACCGGGTTGTTAGTGGAGCAGCTGCAGCCCCAGAACGGGTATGTCAGGAGGTCTTATCGACTTCAAACGTGGACCAGGAATTCCGTGTCAGGCGACTAACAGCTCCATCAGGGGCACCTCAACTCTTCTAAAGCTACCAAAGTCGACTCTTGCTGATACTATTCTGAACTGGAAAAGCGATGGAACAACCACTGTTCTACCACCACTAGGTAGATCTCATGTACCGATGAGCAGGAACCGCAGAGGAAAGAGGATGCTGGCTAAAAAAAAAAACCTCATGTAATCAACACAAAGATAATGTACATTCTTCTGGGCCTCCATCGTGAAATGTGTAGCAAATGACTTTATACATATATGAATCCCAGTCCGCTGCTTCAGTTGTATTCCTTTATTCCAATTGTCCTATTCTGCCTACAGCTACCACCGTCAGTATATAGAATTGTATCATTAGTCCCTTCACATTTTTTAGTTACGTGTTATGGCTACGTATTGTGTCTATACGTTTGCTTAAATCTAGTTATTCTGGACTTCAATTTCACATCGGTAGGCGTTGTCGCTTGTTAAATTGCTATGATTTGGTGATATATGTTTTTGACCACTTGTTTGTCATTTTTCACATCAATGGATGGTGTCAAAAGTACTTTGGTTTATAATTGTATGTTAACAAATTCCTGGCAGCTCAACAAGAGATGATATAGGTTTACAAACATGCTTTATATAGGCAAAGAACTAAGTTGGTTAATCGTTTAATCTTTGCTGCTAAATTTGTCTTTGACTATGAAATGTCCATGTTTATCCTACTTTAAGATTTCAATAAAATATTCTATACATTTGGTACTTTTAAAATTTGTTTCTCCTTTTAGTACAGTCTATGGTTGCTTAAAGGTGGGCATATATATTACCATTTCTTTAAGAACGTTCACCATTAATCCCTTCCGTATTACGTGTTCTATACGTTTTGCTTTGTGGTTCTCACTCTGTAATGAGAAGGAAAAAATGGATACATTACGCTCGTAATATCTCACGCACCCTCAATATCTTATGTCAACATTTCCTCCTGTTCGACATATGTAACTTTTTTTACAAATTTTACGTTCGATTTTATGTATGTATGGGTTGTTGTGAACTGGTAATTGCGTTTTCCCTAAATGGATTCATTGTAATTTTTCGCTGGTTTGTTAAGTGAATTTTGCTGTTGTATTGTTTAGTAATGCATTCAATATATTAGATATGTTTCCTAGATATGTCATTTTATGTGTGGAGTTTCCCGTTTCGTTGGTAATTCTCTTACAAATTTTATGTCGTTATGGATTTCGTTGTGTGTGGTTTAGATTTGAACTACTGTCTTTGGTATGAAATCGTTCTGTCGGGCAACATATTGGAGTACAGCAATTTCTTTGTGTATGGTTGATTTTTATGGCGGTGAATAGACCATTCTATTAATCAGTGTGTGGAAATATGCATATTTATGCGCCCTATGACGACAGGATTTTGCATCTACTAATAGATAGTATCTGCTGCTCTCAAAATCCTTCATCAGTAGTATCTTATGCTCCTGTTCTTCATTCGTAGTTCCAAGATCGGATTCCATATCTTCAGGTAGACGTGACAAAGCATCCGCTATTTTGTTGTGCTTCCCTTGAACATATACTACTGTCAAGTTATACTCTTTAAGTGCTAAGGTCCATCGAGAGAGTCTCGCATGAAGTAACTTGCATTGTTGAAGAAAGGACAACGCTTGGTGGTCGGTCGCAGGTTCGAATCCTGCCTCGGGCATGGGTGTGTGTGACGTCCTTAGGTTAGTTAGGTTTAAGTAGTTCTAAGTTCTAGGGGACTGATGACCTAAGATGTTGCGTCCCATAGTGCTCAGAGCCATTTGAACCAGCTTGGTGGTCGCAGTAAACAGCCGTTCTCCCTCTGTTGATGGTACTGGAATTTACGGAATGCCTACACCACCGCTGGTGCTTCTAATTCCGTTGTAGTGTACGATCTCTCCCAACACGATGAAACTCTACTTGCAAACGCGATAGGGAAAAAGGTTGGTTGTCCATCAATATTCTTGATATTGAACAAGCACGCTCCCTGTCCAGTGGTTGACGAGTCAGACAACAATCCAAATTAAAGGTTCATATCAGGGTGGTGCAGTAGTCTTGCATTTAGAAGAGCGTTCTTGGCATTCTAAAAAGCAGTTTGACATTCTCGCGTCCACCTCCACGGTCCATTCTTCTTCAATAACTGATGCAGCACCTCCGCATTCATAGACTGATCTTCAATGAAACGGCGAAAGAATGACGTCAGACCGAGATAAGATTTCAACTGTTTCATATTACATGGAGCCGGAAAATTCTTTATTGCACTGATCTTAGCTGCGTCGGGTAATATTCCTTTGTCGTCAATCATGTGTCCGAGGAACTTGACCCAATCGAGTGCGAAGAGAGTCTTTTGTGGGTCCGCAGTGGTTCTTGAGCTTTCAAAAGTTGTAAGGACTCTGGATAAGGGTTCTGTGTGGTCTTCCCATGACGATGTAGCTATTAAAATATCATCAACAAAATAATGTCAGCTCACTTCCAGTTCCGGACCTAAAATAGCAGCTTATGATTGAATAAATACGCCGGAGCTGACATTCCGTCCAAAAGGTAAAACTTTGAATTGACAGCTTCGTCCAGCATATACGAATGCAGTATATTGTCTGGAATCGGGATTTAGTTTGAGCTGCCAATTGGACATTTGGAGATCGATGGTGGTGAAGAAACTGTTCCTGTGAAACTTCTGAATGAGTTCGTCAATGTTTTCCGAATGGGTCCTAGCTACTAATAATAAAAGGTAATAAAAGCTGGTAATAAGATGAAGTAGACGACATTACAAATCTACACTCCTGGAAATGGAAAAAAGAACACATTGACACCGGTGTGTCAGACCCACCATACTTGCTCCGGACACTGTGAGAGGGCTGTAAAAGCAATGATCACACGCACGGCACAGCGGACACACCAGGAACCGCGGTGTTGGCCGTCGAATGGCGCTAGCTGCGCAGCATTTGTGCACCGCCGCCGTCAGTGTCAGCCAGTTTGCCGTGGCATACGGAGCTCCATCGCAGTCTTTAACACTGGTAGCATGCCGCGACAGCGTGGACGTGAACCGTATGTGCAGTTGACGGACTTTGAGCGAGGGCGTATAGTGGGCATGCGGGAGGCCGGGTGGACGTACCGCCGAATTGCTCTACACGTGGGGCGTGAGGTCTCCACAGTACATCGATGTTGTCGCCAGTGGTCGGCGGAAGGTGCACGTGCCCGTCGACCTGGGACCGGACCGCAGTGACGCACGGATGCACGCCAAGACTGTAGGATCCTACGCAGTGCCGTAAGGGACCGCACCGCCACTTCCCAGCAAATTAGGGACACTGTTGCTCCTGGGGTATCGGCGAGGACCATTCGCAACCGTCTCCATGAAGCTGGGCTACGGTCCAGCACACCGTTAGGCCGTCTTCCGCTCACGCCCCAACATCGTGCAGCTCGCCTCCAGTGGTGTCGCGACAGGTGTGAATGGAGGGACGAATGGAGACGTGTCGTCTTCAGCGATGAGAGTCGCTTCTGCCTTGGTGCCAATGATGGTCGTATGCGTGTTTGGCGCCGTGCAGGTGAGCGCCACAATCAGGACTGCATACGACCGAGGCACACAGGGCCAACACCCGGCATCATGGTGTGGGGACCGATCTCCTACACTGGCCGTACACCACTGGTGATCGTCGAGGGGACACTAAATTGTGCACGGTACATCCAAACCGTCATCGAACCCATCGTTCTACCATTCCTAGACCGGCAAGGGAACTTGCTGTTCCAACAGGACAATGCACGTCCGCATGTATCCCGTGCCACCCAATGTGCTCTAGAAGGTGTAAGTCAACTACCCTGGCCAGCAAGATCTCCGGATCTGTCCCCCATTGAGCATGTTTGGGACTGGATGAAGCGTCGTCTCACGCGGTCTGCACGTCCAGCACGAACGCTGGTCCAACTGAGGCGCCAGGTGGAAATGGCATGGCAAGCCGTTCCACAGGACTACATCCAGCATCTCTACGATCGTCTCCATGGGAGAATAGCAGCCTGCATTGCTGCGAAAGGTGGATATACACTGTACTAGTGCCGACATTGTGCATGCTCTGTTGCCTGTGTCTATGTGCCTGTGGTTCTGTCAGTGTGATCATGTGATGTATCTGACCCCAGGAATGTGTCAATAAAGTTTCCCCTTCCTGGGACAATGAATTCACGGTGTTCTTATTTCAATTTCCAGGAGTGTATATTGGATAGAGTCATAACTTATCCAATCAATCACGTGAAAGAGTATCTAGAAAATTATAGTCCTTAAATAATTCAGTTTAAATAATACAGACCTAATAATCAATTGCAACCAATATCACGTAAATCCGCGTAATCACAATGGTAGAGACTTCCCTGAAATTGATAAATCATTTCTAGTTGTCAAAATAACAAAGTCCTGTGCTTTTAACTAGGCACAAATAGCCCCGGGACACCAGGAATTCGCGTCAGAGTTCCCTGAAGCAGTTCTTATGGTGATCGCTCACAGGTAAAGTTCGTACCAACTCAATGAGACAAAGTCCCACTTCCTTCAGAAATCCATTAAATATGTAAAGTATTCGCGACCTCTAGCTCAGTTTCCACCACTCACTCCTTTGCAAGATCAACTCTCTCCTTTGTCACTTCTTGACACGAAGCTCACCCTATTACCTCTCAACACCGTTTCAACACTCTACAGTACTTCTTACAGAAAACCCACCTTGCTCCCAAGAGCCATTCCTAGAATCCAAATGTCCCACAGCCACACCGATCGAGCCAATAACAAACATTTTCTCCCCTTCATATAGCATGATCTGCTAAAAGCCGTCATGGAATGTGCGGCTGGTCCCGGTGGAGGTTCGAATCCTCCCTCGGGCATGGGTGTATGTGTATGTCCTCAGGATATTTTAGGTTAAGTAATGTGTAAGCTTAGCGACTGATGACCTTAGCAGCTAAGTCCCATAAGCTGTCACACACATTTTTTTATAGACAGGAGTACACATATAACCAAAACACATCTATTACTAACAGTATAAGGAAAAGACTGCAGTAAGAAGACTGAGTGTCACAGAGCTGGACTGGTTGCAGTTGCTTGCCTGTATTCCGTAGAGTTGACTGCAGGTTTCATTAATGGTATCAGTGAGCATATAGACTGGCCTCTCTGCATACAGTTGGCTGCACAACTCGTCCAGTAAATATGCATACAACAGAAGAAATACACAAAATGTTACAGTACAGATCACATAAATAGGTACAATACACACATTCATATTATCAAAGATATCCTGATAAGTTGGTCGCCAATTTTTCTCCCTTGGCCACTAGAAAAATTATTAAGCATTCCTGATAAGAGTAGAAGGAACAAACAGACAGGCAGCTTCGAAACTTCCCGCTGCAAAATTAATTGTAACTACTGTTCTCTACTATTACCTGGTCCTCTTTCTTTCCTAGTATTAAATGGTTCAAATGACTCTGAGCACTATGGGACTTAACTGCTGAGAGCATCAGTCCCCTAGAACTAAGAACTACTTAAACCTAACTAACCAAAGGACATCACACACATCCATGCCCGAGGCAGGATTCGAACCAGCGACCTAGCGGTCGCGCGGTTCCGGACTGTAGTGCCTAGAACCTCTCGGCCACGTCGGCCGGCATTAAATGATTTAAATAAATCTGTCCTTTGTTGTTACGTTTTAGTGTGAAAATTGAAATTGACCTTTTCATCAAAAATAAAATATTTAATGCTGTGGATCTTAATTATTGTCTTCTTGGCTGAAAAAGAGAAAATTATCAATCTGTTCAGCAATGCGTGGCGTCTCACTCAAGGTTAAAGTATTTTTTAACAGTCGGCGTAAGAAACAGCTTTTCAAGATCTGCGTCGTAATGTAGCTCTGAAAAATTCTTGACGTTGTTATTGAAGAGCAATTCAGACAGATATCCTTCTGAACAAATATGATTGTGTCGGTAGGGCAAGTTCCACAATTTTTCGCTTTTCACAAAAGAGAATCTGTTCATTCCAAAAGACCGTGATATTGAACAGGGGTAGCACAGCGACCTAGCATTCAAAATCCTAAGTCTTCTGCTTGCTTGCACTTTGTATCGTAATTATTAGGAGAGGAAAGATGAGCATAATATTCACATCTAAACTGAGAAAAATTTTAGCTTTTCAGATAACAATTATTATTTCATAAAACGTTCTTCTCAATGCACAACTACCATGAGATTCATCTTCTTACAAAAGCGTATACTGATAAAAATTAATATTATCTTATATCGCGCTGCAATGGGGGCTGTCCTTTCCTTTTTAACAATAGAAGTACACCTCCTTTTAAAATACACTCCTGGAAATTGAAATAAGAACACCGTGAATTCATTGTCCCAGGAAGGGGAAACTTTATTGACACATTCCTGGGGTCAGATACATCACAGGATCACACTGACAGAACCACAGGCACATAGACACAGGCAACAGAGCATGCACAATGTCGGCACTAGTACAGTGTATATCCACCTTTCGCAGCAATGCAGGCTGCTATTCTCCCATGGAGACGATCGTAGAGATGCTGGATGTAGTCCTGTGGAACGGCTTGCCATGCCATTTCCACCTGGCGCCTCAGTTGGACCAGCGTTCGTGCTGGACGTGCAGACCGCGTGAGACGACGCTTCATCCAGTCCCAAACATGCTCAATGGGGGACAGATCCGGAGATCTTGCTGGCCAGGGTAGTTGACTTACACCTTCTAGAGCACGTTGGGTGGCACGGGATACATGCGGACGTGCATTGTCCTGTTGGAACAGCAAGTTCCCTTGCCGGTGCACTATTAAGTGTCCCCTCGACGATCACCAGTGGTGTACGGCCAGTGTAGGAGATCGCTCCCCACACCATGATGCCGGGTGTTGGCCCTGTGTGCCTCGGTCGTATGCAGTCCTGATTGTGGCGCTCACCTGCACGGCGCCAAACACGCATACGACCATCATTGGCACCAAGGCAGAAGCGACTCTCATCGCTGAAGACGACACGTCTCCATTCGTCCCTCCATTCACGCCTGTCGCGACACCACTGGAGGCGGGCTGCACGATGTTGGGGCGTGAGCGTAAGACGGCCTAACGGTGTGCGGGACCGTAGCCCAGCTTCATGGAGACGGTTGCGAATGGTCCTCGCCGATACCCCAGGAGCAACAGTGTCCCTAATTTGGTGGGATGTGGCGGTGCGGTCCCCTACGGCACTGCGTAGGATCCTACGGTCTTGGCGTGCATCCGTGCGTCGCTGCGGTCCGGTCCCAGGTCGACGGGCACGTGCACCTTCCGCCGACCACTGGCGACAACATCGATGTACTGTGGAGACCACACGCCCCACGTGTAGAGCAATTCGCCGGTACGTCCACCCGGCCTCCCGCATGCCCACTATACGCCCTCGCTCAAAGTCCGTCAACTGCACATACGGTTCACGTCCACGCTGTCGCGGCATGCTACCAGTGTTAAAGACTGCGATGGAGCTCCGTATGCCACGGCAAACTGGCTGACACTGACGGCGGCGGTGCACAAATGCTGCGCAGCTAGCGCCATTCGACGGCCAACACCGCGGTTCCTGGTGTGTCCGCTGTGCCGTGCGTGTGATCATTGCTTTTACAGCCCTCTCGCAGTGTCCGGAGCAAGTATGGTGGGTCTGACACACCGGTGTCAATGTGTTCTTTTTTCCATTTCCAGGAGTGTACTTTCTTCTGTAGTCAGGTCTCAGCTTAGAGAAGAAAGTCATTAGTAAAGTCACGGAATATACAAACGTGTTAAAAATCACGGAACGCTAACGAGCCAACGATATTATTTACAATGCTGCGCTCTCGCAAGCGAAAGCAATAGTTCATTTTATGAACTGATACTATAGTCTTTGTCTGCTCGTCTAACTCTACCATAATCTCCTTCGCCCGTTGAATAATATGAAAACTATTCCGAGATCAGCTGCGAATTGAAGAACAGTATCCCGTCGCTTAATCCACCTCGTTTGACAATATGACCTCAGCAAGTGTTTTAGGTGACTCTTCAATGTTGCGAAACGCTTGCTGGACGCTGTAAAGTATGATACTACTTTTGTTGTTGTTGTAGCCACAGTTCCTTTCATTTCTGACATATTAACTGAGCAACCACCACAGCCTATACCCACACAGTTGTCCAGTGGAACTGAAAGGCTTTCCATTATCCTTAGAATCGTAGTACCTAATACTTCACCAGTAGCGCTACGCTCTTCATCTTGACTCTTTTGAGGACCATTGTCAATGTATCCGCTACAATCACTGTCTTTATGGATGTCAACGAAACCCAAAAATCTTTCGTGAAATTTTTGTCACCATTAACATACAGGGCTATTACAAATGATTGAAGCGATTTCATAAATTCACTGTAGCTCCATTCGTTGACATATGGTCACGACTCACTACAGATAGGTAGAAAAACTCATAAAGTTTTGTTCGCATGAAGCCGCACTTCAGGTTTCTGCCGCCAGAACGCTCGAGAGCGCAGTGAGACAAAATGGCGACAGGAGCGGAGAAAGCGTATGTCGTGCTTGAAATGCACTCACATCAGTCAGTCATAACAGTCCAACGACACTTCAGGACGAAGTTCAACAAAGATCCACCAACTGCTAACTCCATTCGGCGATGGTATGCGCAATTTAAAGCTTCTGGATGCCTCTGTAAGGGGAAATCAACGGGTCGGCCTGCAGTGAACGAAGAAACGGTTGAACGCGTGCGGGCAAGTTTCACGCGTAGCCCGCGGAAGTCGACGAATAAAGCAAGCAGGGAGCTAAACGTACCACAGCCGACGGTTTGGAAAATCTTACGGAAAAGCCTAAAGCAGAAGCCTTACCGTTTACAATTGCTACAAGCCCTGACACCCGATGACAAAGTCAAACGCTTTGAATTTTCGGCGCGGTTGTAACAGCTCACGGAAGAGGATGCGTTCAGTGCGAAACTTGTTTTCAGTGATGAAGCAACATATTTTCTTAATGGTGAAGTAAACAGACACAATGCGTGAATCTGGGCGGTAGAGAATCCTCACGCATTCGTGAAGAAAATTCGCAATTCACCAAAAGTTAACGTGTTTTGTGCAATCTCACGGTTTAAAGTTTACGGCCCCTTTTTCTTCTGCGAAAAAAAACGTTACAGGACACGTGTATCTGGACATGCTGGAAAATTGGCTCATGCCACAACTGGAGACCGACAGCGCCGACTTCATCTTTCAACAGGATGGTGCTCCACCGCACTTCCATCATGATGTTCGGCATTTCTTAAACAGGAGATTGGAAAACCGATGGATCGGTCGTGGTGGAGATCATGATCAGCAATTCATGTCATGGCCTCCACGCTCTCCCGACTTAACCACATGCGATTTCTTTCTGTGGGGTTATGTGAAAGATTCAGTGTTTAAACCTCCTCTACCAAGAAACGTGCCAGAACTGCGAGCTCGCATCAACGATGCTTTCGAACTCATTGATGGGGACATACTGCGCCGAGTGTGGGAGGAACTTGATTATCGGCTTGATGTCTGCCGAATCACTAAAGGGGCACATATCGAACATTCGTGAATGCCTAAAAAAACTTTTTGAGTTTTTGTATATGTGTGCAAAGCATTGTGAAAATAAAGTTATTGTAGAGCTGTGAAATCGCTTCAATCATTTGTATTTAGCAGCTAAACTCGGTTGGGCGATGTGCGCTATTTCCGTAGTTCATCGAAGATTACGGTGTTATAACGAGAATCTTCCATTTCCTCCAGTATTCTCGATAACATCACTGTTTCACAGCATAATTAGGTTCGTTGCACGTTGTTTTATGAATATAAGTGGCGTTCGCTTTAGTGGTCTCAAGGTGATGTTTTAGTTTCGATCTCCAGCGTTAGTTCTAAATCTCAGAATAGCTCTGAAGTTTCCCTCGTTACTC
This sequence comes from Schistocerca cancellata, assembly GCF_023864275.1. Classification (NCBI taxonomy): domain Eukaryota; kingdom Metazoa; phylum Arthropoda; class Insecta; order Orthoptera; family Acrididae; genus Schistocerca; species Schistocerca cancellata. Next base: position 14,663,462 of record NC_064631.1, on the reverse strand, counting down.
ATTATACTTTCACAATCATTTTCGTTTTCTAATAGACTCTCACCATCTCTATGCCCCCGCAGAGGAATATTTTGCTTTCCACGAAGTATGACGGTCTCTGTTTTCTTTATGATTTCCATTCTCTGTCTTGACAACTGATTTATGACCTCAAGTTCGCTGTTGTCTCGTGTCGCCAAAAATAATTTTGCATCTGTTGAGGCTTCTACGAGGTACTTGAGCTGGGAGTGGGTCTGAAGGTCACTATCTTTACCAGTAAGTTTGGCAAACTTTGTTAGTGGTTCAGTCACAAGTTTCTTGCCGATAACTGATTTCCTCCAACCGTTTTATTATTCACAAAAATTGAACAGTTAGTACAAAGGAGTACCTGGTTAACTTGTGAGAACACCAGCCATGGATACTGTTCAAAGTGATTATCGTGCACTTGTCTGCGTTCAACCCGTCCCCTCTTGTTGTGCTGGGAAGTAGTAAAGATATAACCTTTTTCAGGTTTCCTTGGAGCTGTGAGAAACTTGTGTTTTATATCATCACTAATATTTCCTAACGCTAATATATCCAAATAATTGCCAGTATCTGTGGGATTAAAGGAATTAGTCGATGAACTTTGTTGTGGAAGTTTCGACGAAGTGCTGGGTTCTGCCTGTACATCTGGTGGTGTTTTTGCGGCTAAATGGTGACCGGGGTCTTCAGATGTTTCTACTTTTCTTTTTCTTATTACATAACGATCCATTTTATTATACTGTTACGACGTAGGTAAATTAGATGCGAGTTATTCTCCAATAAACACTTTATTCGCACTGAAAAATGCAACACTACTACACTTAGCACTAAAACACACGTGGTCATATTCCGCATATTTCTAACATCACTAAGCGCAACACTGACTGAAGTCCGTGGTAATAGACAATAATGGCAGTTGTTTACTTTTCATCACTTCCAAGTTATCGCGACGATCGTAGCTTCCAAACTGACTACCTGGCAACGACTCTGCTTCCCTTATAGAAAGGGCGTTCAAAAAGTTTTGCACAGTCGTCTCTGATTTTTTTATTTTTTGCAGGAGGAGAATGAAACTTTTTTGTGAACATACTTGGAACATTTAGCTATAAGTTGGTGTATAAAAGTATTTTCTTTTACTTACATGTGAGCCATAATGGACCGTGTAGTAGATGTCAGGTTGCGACAACGGTCGGTGATGGAGTTCCTCTTCAAGACCGGTAATGACTCTGCCACCGATTCGTAGGAAGTTGCTCCCTGTTTATGGGGAGGACCCAGTGGATCGCAGTTGTGGTTGCAGAGGTTTAAAGAAGGTGATTTCTGTCTACTGGACAATTCACGATACGGTACACCATCGACGGCAGTGAGAGATGTGAATAACGAGACCATTGATCAGATCATCCAAAAGACAGATGTGTGATGACACGACCACTTGCTGAAATGATTCTTTTGTCATTGGGTAGTGTGGTGTCACTGGTACAGAAAAATCTGTGCAGGTTGGGTGCCTAGATTATTGACAAGAGAAATGAAAACGATGAGGAAGAATGTGTGTGTTTTGACGGCGTCATTACCCAGGATGGAACATGGTTTTCTTTTGTCCGAACATGAGAGAAAAACCCAATCCATGTAGTGGCGTCATACGCGTTCCCTCGGAAGAAGAAACCAAGACTTTCCTTGGGCATGGATGTGTGTGATGTCCTTAGGTTTAAATAGTTCTAAGTTCTAGGGGACTGATGACCTAAGATGTTAAGTCCCATAGTGCTCAGAGCCAAACCAAGACTTTCACGAACAGCAGGCCGAAAGGTGATGGCCTCCTTCCTCTGGGATCAGTGTGGTGTCATTTTCATTGACTTTTTGGAACCTGGCCCCACAGTTATCTGGGACCATTACTGTCTGTCTTTGGACAAGCTGCGACGTACCATCAAGACCCACAGACCACAGCTTCAAGGTCACCTCATCAGACTATACCATGACAATACCAAATCCCATGAAGCATTCATGACGCAGGAGAAAATCAGGAAAATGGGTTGGAAAATTGTTCCTCATCCTCCCTACATTCCGGACTTGGTTCAAATGGTTCTGAGCACTATGGGACTTAACTTCAGAGGTCATCAGAGCCCTAGAAGTTAAAACTACTTAAACCTAACTAACCTAAGGACATCACAAACATCCATGCCCGAGGCAGGATTCGAACTTCTGACCGTAGCGGTCGCGCGGTTCGAGAATGTAGCGCCTAGAACCGCTCGGCCACCCCAGCCGGCTTCCGGACTTGGCTCCATCTGAATTTTACCTCTTTGGTCGTCTGAAGGCCCACCTGCGCTGTAAAACATTTGATAGTGAGAAAGACCTTATTTCTTGTGTCAAGCGATGGTGTAAAAGTCAATCCCCAGAATTTTACCAAAGTGCTTTTGCATCATGGAAAGAACGTTGGGCCAGATGCGTCACAGCTGATGGAGGCTACATTGAGTAGGCTCAAAGTATAGCTATATGTTCCAATTATGTTAACAAAAAAAGTTCATTCTGCTCCTGCAAAAACTAAAAAAATTAAAGACGTCTGTGCAAAAGTTTCAGAACGCCCTTTGTGTATAGTGGGTGATCAAAAAGTCAGTATAAATCTGAAAGCTGAATAAATCACGGAATAATGTAGATAGAGAGGTACAAATTGACACACATGCTTGGAATGACATGGGGTTTTATTAGAACCAAAGGAATACAAAAGTTCAAAAACGTTCGACAGATGGCGCTTCATCTGATCAGAATAGCAATAATTAGCGTAACAAAGTAAGACAAAGCAAAGATGATGTTCTTTACAGGAAATGCTCAATATGTCCATCATCATGCCTCCACAACAGCTGTAGTCGAGGAATAGTGTTGTGAACAGCACTGCAAAGCATGTCCGGAGTTATGGTGAGGCATTGGCGTCGGATGTTGTCTTTCAGCATCCCTAGGGATGTCGGTCGATCACGATACACTTGCGACTTCAGGTAACCCCAAAGCCAATAATCGCACGGCCTGAAGTCTGGGGACTTGGGAGGCCAAGCATGACGAAAGTGGCGGCTGAGCACACGATCATCACCAAACGAGGCGCGCAAGAGATCTTTCACGCTTCTAGCAATATGGCGTGGTTCTAATAAAACCCCATGTCATTCCAAGCATGTGTGTCAATTTTTACCTCTCTATCTACATTATTCTGTGGTTTATTAAGTTTTCAAATTTATGCTGACTTTTTGATCACCCGGTATGTCTCGGTTCTTTCGAGAACATTCGCTTCCAGAATGTTGGCATGTAGTCTTTTAGGGAGTGTGAATAAATACCTACTGTGAAAGCGACAAGCCAATATGTACCTCACGACGATTAATACAAGAGCTAGTTTCCACTGATGACCTCATCCGGCAATTTCAATGTGCGGAACTTTTATTGTCGATTCCGTTCCTTTCTAGTGCATTCGACAGAGGGCATTAGTAGTAACATTGCGTTTTTAGGAATCTTCTCGAAAGTCACTATTACCGGAGATATACGCATCAATGGTTTCCCATACCTAAGTCGTACTACGAGTTAGGTATGGCTAACTAATGTTACACTATTAGTAAAAATATTGTTACGAGTCCGTAACAATATTTTTACTGAGAAATTATTAATACTTCACAATCAACTGATCAATCAGACTCTTGACTACACTACACACTTGCACTTGCTACAATTAGGAGATTTTACTTATTCATTCTTCTGTCTTAATATTTCTCCTTCTGAATGTAAGCTAGCTTCCTACGGCGAATAGTCCGTATTTAGTAGTATTTAGTAACACTACGTATCGAAGGTTCTCTGTACAATAAAACAGCAGAATATTCGCGATTTTTCTCGAACAAATGCCAGGCAGAATAACGTATTAATATCACTAAAATGGCCGCGACTTTTCTCGTAGGTATGTGTTAGCTGTCTATATGCCAGACAGAAACGTAGGAAATACGATGACGCGGACGTTCGTGCTACATAGGAAAGTACAACTACTCGATAACTCGATCCAGTCGAGTCGACTGAATAAAGAAACGAGCGAATGGTGTGTGGACTGATTGGCGGGGGCGGTCCGGGTGGCATTGCAGGTGCAGGTGGCCCCGCAAGGGCCCCCCCCCCCCCCCCGCCTCCCACCACGGCTATCCGCCACTGCATAGTATGAATAACTGTTTCGCTTTTAAACGTCCATCGACAGCAGAAAATGTTTTGACGTTTGAGAGACCAGTAATTGGGTATCTCCCGATGTTGATGACTTACCTCGTTGTTCTCTCGCAGACCCTATATCGTGCGTAAGCAATGTCCTCCTTTCCTGCTTTCGACGTGCTCAGCCATCGAAGCGTTACGAAGATAACGGGTTGCGTTGTTTACTGTCTCATATCTCACTACACGTCAGCATAGCGCATTTATAATGAGCAATTACGTCGATTTCGTCTGACGTCAGCTGAGATAGGGCGGAACGAAGTTTCCATAAATGTAGCGTTAAAATTCACCACCTTCGCTGCTCTGAACTTCCGTGCGTTTTACGACCAACATTCACATACTCCATTTCTTATTTGTTTTAGACACAATTACGGAACAGTGATCGTTAATGTGTGTTAAATTGCCAAAAAAGTGTGTACTGTATCACTCACTTTTCTCTGGGCATGGAAGGTCAATTTCTCAAAAAATTTACTATAACAGACGTACAGCGAAGTTCGTATTAGTCGAAGAGTAAAATTAGGACATTGGTGTATGGATAATACCAATAAGAATTATTTTAACATTAATGACAAAGTATGCCAACGGCCTCGCCCCGGTGATAGCACCTATTCCCGTCAGATCACCGAAGTTATATACTTTCGGGCTGGGCTGGCACTTGGATGGGTGACCGTCCGGTCTGTCGAACGCTGTTGGCAAACAGGGTGCACTCGGCCCCTGCGACCCAAACTAAGGAGCTACTTAATTGAGAAATAGCGGCCCTGGTCTCGTAAACTGACATACGGCCGGGAGAGCAGTGTGCTGACCACAAGGCCTTCCGTATCCACATCCAGTGACGCCTGTGGCCTGAGAGTAACACGGTGGCTGCTGGGTACCGTTGGATCTTCCCAGGACTGTTCGGTCGGAGTTTAGTTTTAATGACTAAGAATGAAAAACTGTTGCTGTTAGTGTTCAGTCTGAAGACTCTAGCTTACCACGTGCAAGTCCATTCATTTTCCTATAACTATTGCAGCCTACATCCATTTTGTAACCTTCAGTGCTCCTGAAGGTTACCAGATTGACTATTCCTTCATGCCCTAGCATGTGCATTATTTTTCTGGTTCAACTATTTATTTTTTTCCAGCTCGGTACAACACCTCTTTATTAGATATTAGACCTACCACCTTAGCCTTCTCTAGCACCACATTTCAGAACCTTCTATTCGTTTCGTGTCTGAACTGTTTTTTGAACAAATTCTACTTGGGCGTACAAAAGTATATTCCTTATAAATACTTGAAGACAAAAACTTCCTCATATTTAAATATATTTTAATGTAAAAGTAGATCCTCTTTTTCAGAAATGCTTTTCTTAATATTATCAGCCCATATTTTAAATCCTCTCTACTTCGACCATTATCACTTATTTACTGTCAAAATGGTAAAATTCCTCTAAATGCATGAGTGATTCATCCCCAAAGCTAATTGCCTCAGCATTACTTCATTGGATTAGACTACATTTCACTAACCTTCCTGCAGTTTTCTTGGTGGGCATCTTCTAACCCCATTTCTTTTCCCTGAACTTCATTTCCTTTCCCAAAATATCACTGGTTTCGGTTACCACTTGCTCAGTGTACACACTGAAGAACATGAGGATAATTTACAACCCAGTCTGACTCTCTTCTCGACTTTTGCCTCCCTTTCATAATCAGCGCCTTCTACAGCCGCAGGCTGGTTACTATGCAAGTTGCAGATAACCTACCCTTCCCTATATTTTATCCCTCCTACCTTCAGGAAGAACTCCAACGAGTATCGTTCAGTAAACATTGTCAAAAAATTTCCCTATATCTACAAATACTATAACTTAAGTTTGCATTTTAAGAACCTATCTGTTAAGATATGTCGTAGCGTCAGCATTGATTCTCATGTTCCTATGTTTCTCCAGAATCCAAACTAACGCTCCTCATCGTTGGTCTCTATTTATTTTGCTATTCTTCTGTAAACATTTCATGCCTTATTATGGAGCCATAACTTACTGAACTGAAAGTTCAGTAATATTCACAACTATCAACACCCTTTCTTGGAAATTTTAGTTATTTCATACTTCTTTATGTCGGAAGATGTTATACGTGTCCCATATCTTGCACAAAAGATGGAATATTTTTGTCACGACTGTGTCTCGTAACGATCTCAAATTTCTGAGGGCTTATCTTCTGAGCCAGGGGCCTTGTTTGTGAAATATAAGATAAATTACCTGTGATTCGTGTCTAATACAATAGTAAGAAATGTGTAATATCTTTCACATTCATCAAAAGACAGGACGTCGTTTGCTTTAAAGGGTCAGTTCAACCATTCCGTTATAACTTACACCTTTGACCACAGGGCTGATTTGTGCCAGGGAGAGAATAAATGATGTAATTATTTTATGTAAAAATTACTGTGTTTTTGCATTTATTTCCTGGGGTTGAGAATGGTGGAGTTTAGTAAAGCAACGGTTTGTAATCACTTCTAGGTTGTGCAAATTACATTGTGACTCATTTATGTATGGTATCTCTGAAAACCAGCTGGCTCATAACTGGACATATAATGTTAAACACGTTGGCGCCTGGTGTCAAATCCATACATAAATATCTGTGAAATTGTCTGCACCAAGAAGGATACACCAGAGAGGAATGAACTTCGTATTACAGAGTGTCTACATGAGGGGAGTGGGGTTACGGATTCATACATATCGAACTCTGAGAATTAGGTTCTGCTTGCAGCCACTACATCTTGCGGCCAGGGCTTCAAATCTTTGTGTGGTGTGATGAAGAGAGCACACAGGTACAATTCTGGAAAGTGATCGTCCATATTGTTCCCATGACAGTCTGAGGAGCATCAACAGCTACTTGAGTAGTTTCTGGCGAACTATTTCCCTGGCATGGCCCATAAGCGATAAGTTAAGCAAACATACTTGCCAGGGAAGTGATGATTCTTCGTAAAAGCGTCGGATGTACGTCGCCATATGAGGACAGTAATTGGTCAACTGAAATATGGTGTGCAAAAGTATCTCAAGGACTGCTCAGTCACAAACCTTCCTCATGTCTCGACTGCTGTTGACATCGTCCTCAATACATAGGAGTTGAGATAACATATTGTATTCCAGAGCGCCTCAAACCAGCACAGTAATGTACTCGTTTGTTCACTTATATTCTTTATCAACGGTGAATGCAGCATTACAGTCGCCATGGCAGCTCTATACGTATCATAGGAACTGCATAGCTTCGATAATATAGTTGGTAAGTGTTGCCCAGCAGCATTGTCATCCGCACAAATTACAGCCACATGCTCAGAAACATTGCTGGCAATGTTGGAGCAGTACACCTCTGAACCAGAAGTTCTCACACAGGACACTGTATGATATCAAACTGGAGGTAACTGAGGTAGCAGAAGTAAGTGCAGTTCCCCAGCATTTACATTCCACAGGGAAGAACGTTAGCAAGAAAAAGAGAACAACTGCTTTGTGGATGCTTTGTTTTTTGTGTAAGAGAATCGCTTCCGAAAATCTGGCTCATGAATTAATAGCCGATTCATACTTATTACACAATTTGGTAAAATTATTTCAGTGTTTCGTAAAAACAATACGCCCTACAAACTGCAAGGCCAATACCAATATGAAAAAAATGTATACCAGTTACAATCGGATAGGCAACAACCCTTTGGAGTTTGGCTACTGGTGATTCATAGAGAAGTTTGGTGTACATATTTACTAGGCGTTTTCAGTTTCCGTTGGAAGGACTATAGAAAGTTATTAACGTAATCTAAAATAATAATAAGTAGTAAATGGGTAGGTTGAGCAAACTAGGGGATTATTTAATAAGCAAATCCATTCAACCTGCAAAAATAAATATAAAAATTAAATAAATAAAAATGTACTCAGATAATGAACTCCAGATTGTGAAATTCGTATCATTCCTTTATATTACTATCTTTGAAAAATTGGAAACCCCATTAAATTTTTAATCTATGTAAATATGAGTAATGTGAGTGATGAATTAAAATTAGTCATCTTTGTTGACAGAAATTATAAACAAAGAGAGAGGCTAGTTGAATGTAATATTTGCAAAAAATGTTTCAAACCATCTTTAATTATAGAAAATTGGAGAAGTCAGGATCATAATGACAGTATTAATTTATTTAAGCAAATTTATAAATAAGAATACAAAATGAGATTCAGTAATTATGCTGACACTGATATAGAAATATGGGAGGATATAGGAAACTCAGATTCCCTCTTTTTTATGACTGTAAAAAAACAGCAAATTATAATTTACTAATCAATAATTTACGAAAAATAATACGAAATTATATTAAAGCCTATTCCTTATTATTAATAGTTCCTCAGTCAATAATTAGAGAATTAGAAGATAGAGAATGCAATCAAAATCAACTAATAAATGTACATCAGTGGTACAACAAATACAATATGAATTTAATTCTTATATTAAAAGATATACAAAAATTATTTTAATCTTATTAAAATACATTAAATATTAATAATTTTTAATATCCACAAGACAGTGTATCATAATTTTCTAGAACTAATGTTTTACCATACTGAAATGTGAACTCTTTCTTAGCCTGTTTGTTGACTAGATTTTTAATATCAACATCTCTAGTGATTTGATTGTATTCTAATTCTGTCTTTTCCTTTATTTCACTTTCGATTACTCTTATCAAAGATGTGTCATTTAGCTTTATAATATTCTTATAGTTTAAGATGACTCCCTTTACTATTATTCATGTTTTTTTATCACTTATCTCATCATAATAACTTTTGGGCCATTTGAAGCCCATTTCGTAACTCAGTTATTTCCTAATTCATCAGTTCATCTACCTGACATACAAGCGGTTTCCACAATATTTTCACCATTACCAAAATATACTACACTATCTATACCATAATATATAACAGATCCTCTTAGTTTATCTAAAGTATCACACAATCTAAGCCTTGCATTTGATGTAGTGAATGAAGCTATAAAAATATTTGCAGCTGTATTGTTTTCCACATAATAATTCCTGAAACTGGCTTTATCTAAACTATATCATTATTAATGAAATTATCTACATTATCTAATCGATCATCCAATGATATCTCATAAAATCGCTGTAAATTTGTTATGTATTCTTTTTGACTCATACTTTACCTTTGCCCAAATTTTCCATGTAACGAATTAAGACATATCTTAGCAACAGCTCATTTTTCTGGATTTTCCGTTATTCTACTGGGATCTAAGTCAATATCTAATTTCTCTTTAACTTTTTCGATATACTCACCATCAGTTTCAAAATCATGTGGACTGGTTTCTAATTTTATTTTCATAAAATTTTTCACATAACTTTTAAACATGTTGCTTTTATTTCTGAAATCTCATACTTCATAGACACCTGAAATTTTATATCCTTTTTCTACAGCTTTCTTCATCAGTTGTCCAAATTCCAATAGAACTTCTTTCATCATCGTTGTGATTGCATTTATTTATTTTTCTTGAGTATATGTGACACAGAGAGGAAACAACAGCTTTCCATTTATGGTTACTCGTAAAACAGGATGATAAGAATCTTTTAGATGGCACTACATTACATTTTATTAAACCATACTAATTTTTACAATAATATCTTGGTCTATATATTTTTCTTGGGTGCTGTTCAGGATAAAAATCACAAAATTGCACAGTAGGATAAAGACTACAACGTCAATATATTTTATTTTGGTGTTAACACTGTCTGCTTTAGCTCTTAATTTTACTGCATTTGTTTGACCACCATAAAAAGTATCTCTTGGATTCAATAGTTAGATAACTTTTGGTAACTGTTTTTTTAAGCATCTTGTACTCTGGAGAGATAAGCCAGTCACTTTCCCACATTTACACTAGATTATATCCTTCATTTTGTATTTCTGCACATCTTGTTAAAGTCTTTTGATAAAGATCATCCATTGTTTCTTTATTTTTATTGCAAATCGTCTCAATTTTCGAACATTTTTTACAAACATGTCAAAACCAACCATGGTATTGATAAACAGTATTATTTTCTTCATGAAATCTATGTATGTTTGCCCTGGCTATTTTTACTCCCCCACCATTAAGACCATGTGAGATATTATCGTTGTTGAAACCTGTTTAACCACCATATGGATTCTATACTATAATTTTCTTTTTGTTTTTAGCCAATTCAGTGATTGTATTTTCAGGTAATTATGAGATCTGTAAATAGCTATACAAACACCTGAAATCGTCAAATAATGGAATGGACCAATATTAGTTATCTCTAGAAATTGTTTTCATAATTCTGAACAACCTCTTCCCAATATATCTATTGAAGAATTACAGTACTCATTAATTTCTTTCTTCATATTTAATGCATAATTTTATTTAATTCTGGACCTATGCCATTTCAGAAATGTTTCTCTATCTTTCGGTTTCATTGTGTCAACACAATAATGTTGAGTACATGGAATTGGTCGTATGTAATTTTCATTTGCTTGTGTATTGAATAAATGTGGAAAATATCCTTTCTTCAGTTCATTCAAATCAAATGTTTTTGGAAACTACTAATTGGACCTTGCGCAAAATTACTGCTGTCTATAATTTTTAGACCTAAGTGTTTTATCTCTAATAACATCAGCTTTGTTTGCGTGTACATGGTATACGGTTTTATTGTATTTTCAACACAGTAAAAAATGTTCAAATGTGTGTGAATTCCTAAGGAACCAAACTGCTGTGGTTACTGGTCTCTAGACTTACACACCACTTGCTTAAATTAACTTATACTAAGAATAAAACACACACACAAATACACATGCATGCAAACACACACACATACACATGCATGCACACACACACACACCACACACACACACACACACACACACACACACACACACACACACACACACACGCACACCTATGCTTGAGCAAGGACCACCTGAACCTCTGGCAGGAGGGGCCATGACATGGCGCCTCAAGCTGCATGACCACTCTACATGGCTTCAGCACTTGGCAATGAATTGTGAATCGTAGTTTTAGCATAGTGAGCTATGAATGTATAATACTTGTTTTTCAGATATTACCCATTTACAGAATTCACTACTTGTCTTAAATTTATAAACAGTATTTCTTTTAAAATTGTAAACTATTGTGAGATTTAGAATATGTACACCAGGCATTATCAAACCACATATATCTTTCTGCATATGTACAATTCAATCTCTTAGGGAATCCATCTTCACAACACTCAAACTATTTATCAGCAACCATTTTTTCACATTCCCAGCTTGGCAAACATAAAAGTCTTTAAATTCTCCATTAATAACAACCATACTTATTACAACTTCGACAACCTTGCACTATAAAATCCTCACCGAATTTTCTTTCGCAAATACCACCTTTTTCAATCTGTTTTGCATGCAACATACACGATTTTCAGTTTTTTACTACTTGATTGCAGTTTTTGCAAAGTTCAAAGTTATGTTCGTGTTCTTTAGATCTCAAAAAATCTTTTTACATCCTTCACATTTATGAGTGATATCACAAACTTGCTAGTGATTTTTAAGCATTCTTCGTTGTAACCATATCTATTGCAAGTTTTTATAGCATATGTTGTTTTCCATAGTTTTGTGTTCTGGGCCATTGCATGGTATACAGATTTTTCATTCTATTTTGCAGTTATGTTTTACTTGTTGTTAATGGATTATTACATTTACCACAGAACATAGTGATCCAAAGAAAGCCTTAATGCTACTAATTTCATCAAACTGGTTGACATCTTTATACTGATAAGTCTTTATTTCTTTCTCAGGGCCATTATAGAAAGCTAATTGAAATTCTCAGCATGTGCAATATTTAGTTCAACATCCAACAATTCCTTAAAATTATCTCCTTCTCTAATTTGTGTAGTTAGTTCTTAACCCCAAATATTATTTTATGGTATGTTAATGACACTATTATTGCTCTAGGACAGCACAAATTATCACTAATACTAATTCTGGTGCTACATATTTTAGTGCCTTTGACTTCAACTAGATTATTATTTTTTTACCTCCACCACCTCTGCCTCTAGGACTTGCTATCATCTGAATAATAAATGAAGTACCTGCTATATCAATAGTCTCATCAGATGTTAACGTATCTCTGATTTTAGCACACAAAACTTGACCAGCTTCTCAAGTATTATTTGATGTCTTATATACTAAGAAATTGTATAAGACATTTATGGATTTTCCGATGTTATGTTCAGCTTATCTCCTTTTCTAAAATTAATTAAGTTTTTTGCTACTTCAAATATAGAATCGAGTGCTTTCGTTATATAATCTTGTTTTCACTAACATTATGAAGTTTAGCACTATCAGCATCAAAAAGACAGTTTTATAATCAATAGCTTGAAATTTTTCATTACATCTCGATTTTATTTCTTTAATCTCAAATAAATGCTTTGCAGTCTCTTTTCTTAGCTTGCATAGTTCGCTACTCAGTGGATAAATTCGATCTAGTCTCACTATTTTTTGTTCTCTAGGTGGTCGAGTTTTTCCAATAACATCATGAAATTTGTAAAAATAATTTGTATTAGGTACGCATTTTGTTCTTTACCTGGTCTTTCCGAATAATTCTGGATGAAATTGAAACTCCAGTAGCCCAATAGTACTAACTAACTCTGATTTCTTTAATGATATACTCATTTGCATCATTTATATTCATAATTATTTTAACTTTAACATTATAATTTGTTATTACTTTAAAAATGATCTTCAATTCCTTATGAATATTTTAATTGCCTTAATTGTTTTGAGTCGACTGATTATTGAATAGTTTTGATAATTGAAATAAATTCATTATCAGTTTTTGGTTCTAATGATGGAATCCTTTTCGAAATCATTATTGGGCTTATTTCCAAAAATGTCCATTTATTTAGTCAAAATATAATTAAACTTATATTTTTCTGGATGCATACCGAAGCTTACTTCAGCTGCTGCTGTAAAGAGTTTTAAAACAAACATACATAAATGTCCACAAACTACTCCATTAAAATTTTGTATTCTCTCAGCATTGAGCAACAAATCATATTTTCCCAATTTATTAAGCCAATATTGTAGCTTAAATAAGTAAACTATTATCTATTGTGATCTATATATTTAAGGTTTCTCTTTTACTTGCGTAGGTTTCGTGAAAAGATAACTGTTCTAAAGTGCAAGCCATTGGCATGAGTTTGTTTTCGTTATCGACCACAGTAAGTTATGTGATTATTCAGTAATTTCCAGGTAGTGTCTGTGTGGCTTTATTTTGAAGAGTATCGTGCATGTATATTCTTCATTCAGTTCGTGTTTTCTGTCTCTCTATACTTCTGTATAGTTAATTTTACATATCGTGCAGTAAAGTCGTTAAATGGAGTTTCTGTTTTAATTAGAGTACTATACATATTTCAGTGTACCCCTATTCAAATTTGTCGTTAGAAAATATCGAGTCTCTTCAGTTTCTTACTCTTTTTGTGATTTCCGCCACTATAACCTACGCCACCAATTAACTTAGCGCTGTTTACATTTGCCTGCTGCTACATTCGCCTAACACCCAGACATTCTCTGCTCATCTCACCGGAAGCTAATTTACTTTGTACTAATTATTAACTGGTATAGTGGAACTGTTTGTAGTGTAATTTGTATTGTTCAATCTACCATCATGTGTGACAAATGTGGATGTTATCGTAGATGAGTGAGCATGGGAGTGAAATGTCAGGATTGTGGGTTGGTGTTCCACTAGGGTGATCGTTGCTGTTATAGTGCCAGAGGAAGGCCCGCCAATGGAGTTGTAGATTATGTAGCCATGACAAGAAAATCGCAAAACAGGGTAAAAAGATATGTGCCCTTCAGGCTGAACTAGAAATGGCGTACTTAGAATTACACAAGTTGAAGGGGGAAAGAGACAGTGGGAGCTTGGAGCAGGTAACAAGTAGTAGTCAGAAGAAGAAAACCCCAGAAATCACTTTTCAGATTCCAGTGAGCAATCAGTTTGATTTGTTACCAGAAGTAGAAGAACCTCCAACAGTTTTTGAGCAAATTAGGGTGCAGCAGACTCATAGTAACAATTTTAATGCTAGGTCGGGAGTAGAGTCATGCAGAAAGAAAATAGTCCTGCTGTCAGGTAGCAGTCATGAGAGAGGTGTAGGCCAGTTGCTACGGGATAGGCTGGGAGTCGAGTGCCAGGTCACAAGCATTGTGAAACCCAGTGGTAAGACCTAGGGGTCTTGTGCAGAGATATTGATGGTGAGGACCATGTTCTTATAGTAGGAGGAGCAGGAAACAGCCTGGCTAGCAATTCGGAGTATAGTATTAGGTGTGACCTAGATGTAAAAGGAGCAGCAACAGCTCACACTCGTGTAAGGTTTGCTGGCCGCGGTGGTCTAGTGGTTCTAAGCGCTCAGTCTGCAACCGCGCGACTGCTATGGTCGCAGGTTCGAATCCTGCCTCGTGCATGGATGTGTGTGATGTCCTTAGGTTAGTTAGGTTTAAGTAGTTCTAAGTTCTAGGAGACTGATGACCACAGATGTTAAGTCCCATAGTGCTCAGAGCCATTTGAACCTTTTGCACCGTGTAAGGTTTGTGGATGTTTTGCAGTGCCATGACCAGCCTTGGGTTAATACAGCTGTCAACCATGTTAACAGACAGCTGTGGGATGGGGGTGTTACTGTTAGCAGAAACTAAACCTCATATCTGTGCTGTGGCTGTTGATGCAACTAGGAAGTGGGGTTATGCTGGTCATGGCCTGCACCTGAATAGGAGGTGGTAGGATAGATTAGTTGATCTTCTTGCAGAAAATGTAAGGGGGGCCACATGCACATAAGACAAAATACCCGTGATTACTGGAGTCAGAGGGACACGTTTTTTAGGTTAGGGTCATGATACAGACAGAGTATTGAAAGAAATTAAAACAGAACAGTGCCATAATGTCTGTAGCAGTACCCAAAGAAATAAAATTTGTGTGTTTCATTAGAACATTAGAGGATTGAAAAATAAGATCGATGAGCTTCTTGTATGCTTAGAAAATGGGGTACATTCTGTAGGTATATATATTTTGTGTCTCTCTGAACACTATGTTATCGCAGGGATGGAGAAGTTAAACTTAAGGGATTACAGATTAGCGTCTTATTCATACAGAGTCAACATGGAAAAAGGAGGAGTTGCTACTTATATAAAAACTGGACACAAAGTCAAATATATCGAAGCAAATAGTTTTTGTGTAGGTCAGGTCCTTGAAGCATGTGCTTGTGAGTTGCTGCTTCAATATACTTCTATAGTAATTGTAACAATCTACAGATCCCCTCAAGGTAACTTTCAGCTATTCATGAAAAATCTAGGGGCAATATTGAGATACCTGTCAGGCAAAAGGAAGCAGTTAGTGGTTTGTGGTGATTTTAATGTAGATTTCTTAAAAGATACAGATAGGGAAAGTGAGCTAGAATCTTTGTTTCGTTGTTTCAATCTAGTAACTGTAGTCAATTTTCCAACTCATGTGCAGCAGGATAGTAGGTTACTTATCGATAACATTTTCATAGACAGTGCTCATGCAGAAACTACTAATGTGTACCCAGTTGTTAATAGGCGATCTGATCAAGATGAACAGTTAATGGAAATAACACATATAGCACCCTACAGGCTTGAGGAAGATTCATACAAGGCCGGGAGGCTTATTGATGCGAACCAGGATAGAGAGCCTTAAGAGCAGCCTGGAAGAGGTAGTATGGGATGAAGTACACCAGAAAATGATGCTGATACCAAATTCAATTTATTCCACCCTAAATTTGTCTCAACATTTGAGAGTTGCTTCCTTGAAACGTTATCCAAAAAAGCCATTACAAAGTCAAGTAAGCCATGGATTACTAGGGAGGTCACAGAGTAAGAGGAAGGTCAAATATATGTGCCGACCAGAATAAGTGAGGATCCGACAGTACTTGCTTACTACAGTAGATACTGCAATATTTTAAGGAAAGTCATCAAGAAGTTGAGAAGTTTATGTGTCCTGACAAAAATTAATAATGCAGATAACAAGATTACAACTATATGGAATATCGTTAAATGCGAGACAGGGCAGCCTGACAGTGCACAGCATACCATAGAAATAAAGCGAAATGATTATGTTATGAGTGACAATTCACAAGTTGCAAATTATTTTTAACAATCACTTTCCGAATGTAGCACCAAAATAGGATTATAGGGTTCAGTTGAAGAAGCAAAAAAATATGTTAAAATGTCATTCCCCAGGACTTTACGTCTTTAGAAATAGCAACAACATCCCCCACTGAAATTAAGGGAATTATAAATATACTAAAAAACAAGAGCTCATTTGGTGTTGATGGAGTCTCTAACAGAATTTGAATTGTTGTTCTAATTTAATTGGGGGAGTCCTTAGTGATATATGTAATGATTCGCTGGCACAGGGAATTGTTCCAGACAGATTCAAATACACCATTTTCAAACCTCTTCATAAGAAAGGGGACAAGAGTGACTTAAATAATTACAGACCAATCTAATGGCTCACTTCATTTTCTAAAATATGCGAAAAAGGTATGTATTCAAGAATAGTCTCACATTTAAATGAAAATAATTTACTCAGCATGTCACATTTCGGATCCTCGACTGAAAATGCCATCTTCACATTTACCCATCAAATAGTACTAGCACTAAATAATAAATTATCGCCAATTCGTATTTTCTGTGATCTTTCCAAGACTTTTGACTGTGTGGATCATAGAGCAACTCAAGTTTTATGGAATTGAAAGCTATACACACAGCTGGTTTGAATCATACTTAACAAACAGAAAGCAAAAAGTTGTGCTGAATAATACAAATAATGTTTGTAGGATGGTAAATTCTAGTGAACGGGGAGTTAGCACAAAGGGAGTCCCACAGGGTTCAATTTTGGGTCCTCTGCTGTTCCTTATTCTTGTGAATGACCTCTCACTTAACGTTCAGCAAGCAGAACTAGTACTTTTTGCACATGATGTGAGTGTTACAATAAATCCCATTCCAGAAAAAGCAGCTGAAGATATTGTTAAACATGTCTTCCAAAGAATGAAATGCAGTCGGGCATTATCCCCCTGAAATATAGGGTTTCGCAGGGATGAAATGAAGGGTAGAGCCACGAGTCGTAACACATCTGAAATGTAACGTCCACTGTTCAAAGTTCCGTAAATGCGAACCAGACGTGACCGAAACGTGTAACCAATGGCACCCTATACCATCACGCTGGGTGAACGCCATTATGGCGATGACGAATACATGCTTCCAATGTGCGTTCACCGCTATATCACCAAACATGGATGCGACCATTATGATGCTGTAGACAAAACCTGGATCCATTGAAAAAATAACGTTTTGCCATTCGTGCGCCCAGGTTCGCCCTTGAGTACACCATCGCAGGCGCTCCTGTCTGTGATGCAGCATCAAGGGTAACTGCAGCCATGGTATCCAAACTGATAGTCCATGCTCCTGTGAACGTCATCGAACTGTTTGTGCAGATGGTTGTTGTCTTGGAAACATCCCCATCTGTTGACTCAGGAAAAGAGACGTGGCTGGACGATCTGTTACAGCCACGTGGATAAGATGCCTGTCATCTCGACTGCTAGTGATACAAGGCCGTTGGGATCCAGCACAGTGTTCCGTATTACACTCCTGAACCCACCGATTCCATATTCTGCTAACAGTCATTGGATCTCGACCAACGCAAACAGCAATGTCGCGATACGATAAACCGCAATCGCGATAGGCTACAATCCGAACTTTATCGAAGCCGGAAACATGATGGTACACATTTCTCCTCCTCACATGAGGCATCAGAACAACATTTCACCAAAAACAATAAACTGTATTTCACTGAAGAAACAATAGAAATTCCTATAGGTCGGTATGGTTTAAGAAGTTACAAAAATTTATTCATTCGAAAAATCTAAATATTATCACTGCAGCAAGTGAAATTTTAAATAGAATTACCATTGAAAGTAATGTAAAACTGCATATGAATATAAAATAAGATAGTTTTGTGGGTGTTCTGGGGTTTAATAATCAAATTATTAATGCAAATTAAAAAACTGTTGGTAACAGAGTTCCTAAAATTATTCCATATGAATTAATTAATATAAATTTTAGTTAGCTGATGGAATGTTTGTAAAGCATACTGATCACTTCCATAGAGAAACTTACAATTCAAACCTAATGCAGAATTTGGTGGACCAATAATTCATGAACCACATTATTCTGTATATATTCACCTTTTTGAAAATATTCAAGATTTAGAAATTACAGTAACTGATGAAAATGATAAATGTGATTGTGTAACATTAATCTTAGAAATGTCTTGATAAATTTTATTCTTATTAAATCATGAACAGTATTGAGAGTTATCACTTTTACTCGTTCTTAGTGAATGAAAAGATTAAAAATAATCTAAATCACTGTGACAAAAATATATGGATAAATAAGGTAGATGTTGGCTTCATTCTAATCATGTTCAGTTGTACATGAGCTATAGTATTATTTGAGCAGATGGTACTGATTTTCCATCATATGAAGGAAAATCAAATAAAAATGAATTGACAACTATGTGGCCAAGCTATTCCAGGTCATCACTATAAACAAATCACTACAAAGAAAATATTTTACCTAGAATGGAATATCCATTCATATCATCATCTGTCCCTGTGTAATTGACTTCGACTACAGCTCATGAGTTAACCGTGGAAGGTCATATCGTTAATAATGGTAAGATAAAAAATAAGGGAAATGAATTACTTTTTCCACTAGATTTGTCTGATAGATTTTTCGAAGATTAAAAAGAAGTGATGTGGTAGGGTGATTTAACCATAACTTTTACCTGGAGTTCAAGTGCTGTAGATGCCATTCTTACATGGGCTCATAAAAAAGATACTGGAGTTCAACTAAAAGAAGGCAAAATTGTAGAAGAATCTATGGAAACTTTTGTTCCAGTCGTAAAATATGAGCCAGAATATTCACTAGAGTTAGAAAAAGAAAGACTAACTAGTGCAAAAATTCCCATTTCTTCCTTTCAGTCAGAAACAGTTGAAATAATCAGATTGAATGGAAAAAGAAATTTTGAACTAGATATTACTAGAATGGAATATTCACTCTGCATGGGAGTGTGCACTGATATCAAACTTTCTGGCAGGTTAAAACTGCGTGCCAGAATGAGAGTAGAACTCGGCACCTTCGCCTTTCATGGGCAAGTGCTCTGGAAGGTAGGAGACGAGGTAATGGCGGAAGTAAATCTGTGAGGACAGGTCATGAGTCGCTCTTGGGTATCTCAGTTGGTAGAGCACCTGCCTGCGAAAGGCAAAGGTCTCGATTTCGAATCTCGGTCTGCTACACAATTTTTCTCTGTCAGAAAATTTCAGATACTATAGATTATTATAATTATTCAGAATTTGATATCCCTCATGTTATTTTTTGTTGTGTTTCAAACTAATCGAAAAAGTAATCAGTTAATTGCTTCTTCTTCATTCGAAAATGTAAAATTACAGAACATCTATATAAAGGATGGATGAAACGAGGTTTTTGCCTCAAGAAATGTGGAATCTAGACCCACCAAATAATTATCTGAAAGCATATGGTACCTCCGCAGGTTTTAAGAGAGTCACTCAATAGAATGATTATGTCAATGTAAATCCCTTCAGTTTTGTTGCAAATTATCCTGTTTTAGGTATAAATATGTCTAGGAGAATGAATATGTTCACCACACAAAAAAACTACATTGAAATTAGTTGCCACTTTCATTGATAAAATTCCGGAAGATAGATATTTCCTACATAGTCATGTTGTTTTTGTTGTTGTTGTTGTTGTTGTTGTTGTTGTCTTCAGTCCAAAGACTGATTTGATACAGCTCTCCAAACTACTCTATACTACTCTATCCTGTGCTAACCTCTTCATCTCTGAGTAACTACTGCAGTCTACATCCTTCTGAATATGTTTAGTGTATTCATCTCTTGGTCTCCTGCTACAATTTTTACCCTTCTTGCTTCCCTCCATTACTAAACTGATGATTTCTTCATGCCTCAGAACGTATGCTACCAACCGATCCCCTCTAGTCAAGCTGTGCAACAAATTCTTCTTCTTCCCATATCTATTCAGTACCTCCTCATTAATTATATGATATACCCATCTAATCTTCAAATTCTTCTGCAGCACCACATTTCTAAATCTTTTATTCTCTTCTTGTTTAAACTGTTAACCATCCATGCTTTGCTCCAATACATGGCTACAATCCATACAAATACTTTCAGAAAAGGCTCCCTGACACATACTTCTATACTCAATGTTAACAAATCTCTCTTCTTATATCTTCTCTACTTCGACCATCATCAGTAATTTTGCTTTCAAAATAGCACAAATCATTTGCTGCTTTATGTGTCTCATTTCCTACTCTAATTCCCACAGCATCAACTGATTTAATTCGACTACATTCCATTATACTCGTTTTGCTTTTGTTGATGATCATCTTATATCCCCCTTTCAAGACACTGTCCATTCCATTCAGTTGCTCATTCAGGTCATTTGCAGTTTCTGACCAAACTACAATGTCATCAGCATGTATGGTAAGGAAAATGTAACATATGATTCTCTGCACATAGTTTTGAGTGAAACTTTTTAATACTCTTAATTTTTGTTCTATATAAATGGAAACTCTACTGATGAAGCTTAATAATACAAGCAATTCTAATTTGTTTAAAAAGACTAGTGAGCTAGATGTGAATGAATTGTATTACATTATGAACTATGAATATTTAAAAGCTAGATATGGAGAGAAAATAAGTATGGAGCCAGATAATAAATTTAAAATTAGTTTGCCAAACAGGTTGAACAAAGTAATTATACCTGGGACATTCAGATTTTGAAGATGTTAAGATTAAGCTAAACTATAAAGGAACGATGAGAACTAAAAATAACGATTTCGAGTTTCATGATCTCGTGTTCATTATGAGAGCAAATTTTTATTGATTTAAATTTTATATTTATTGTGTGGGCAGGCTTGGTTTGCTCATTAAATAATCCGCTGGTGCGCTCGACCTACCTTCTTAATACTATAATTATAATAATAAAAAAACAATAACATACACAGAACATGAGATAAAGAAAAGCAATTAGCCCATTGCTCCCCACGAACATGGAAGCACACGTCATGAAGCATCAGTAAAGTTTAGAAATGTTAAGAACCTATGTAGAATACAGTTATGACTTACTACGGCACGTGTACTATGAAGGTAACAGTGAGAAAGTTCTCTTCTGGCTGCAGTGTGTGTTTAAATTACTTCATCTGTCCCACAGCTTCTGTGGTATATCTACATTTCCCTTTTTTTGAAATTCATTATTCTCTCATATGACCACTTCTACTTTCTTGCAGATGAGAAACAAGCTGAATGCAGTCTTTCGAAATGGACAGAAATACTTTGTCTGACAAAAAAATCAAGCATGCGAATGTGGAGGAGGAAACGAAAGTAAATGAAACGTCTTCTACATTTTTTCCTATAGTAAAAATGCTATTGGATTTATAAAATATAAAAAAAGTTGGTGTTGATGTTGATCAGAAACATGAAAATTTTGAATTTCCCATAGTGGCTGATAATATTTAAAAAACTGAAAACAAAAGTAATATGTTTATTAATGTTTATTTATTTGTTTGAAAATATCAAGTATATCCATTAAAAATTACAAAATGTAAAAGAGAGAATTATGTAAATCTTCTATATTTGAAGAACAAAAATAGTTCAGACTATGGTTACAGAAAAAAATTATGTGGGCTTGTTTCAAGTAAAATTACAAAACATGAAGAAGTAAAATTTATTTGTGATATATATTTACTCCACTTCAATAGTAATGATAAATTAAATAGTCACACAAGATTGCTTAGTTAACAAACCATTAAAATTGATTTCTTAAAGAAAGGTGAATGCATAAGTTTTAAAAATGTTCAGCATAAGCAGAAAGTTCCATTCATTGCTAATGCTGATTTTGAGTTTCTTGTTACAGATGGATAATATACACCCTAACCCAAAAGTTAATATGCAGTAAAGTATCAAATACATGACCCAAATCGTTTCTGTTATTGTATTAAATAAATAAATGGACACTATAAAGATTCAGTTATTTTGATCCAAATTGTTGCAAACATTTCTCAAATGTATGAAAGGAATTGAAGTAATTGGAAGAATTTATTTTGAAGTTGAAGATATGAGATCATTAACATCCAAAGATCAATCAAGACATATAAGATAAAAAATTTGTTCATTATGTAAATGTCAATATTCACAAACAAAATGTTTGTCATCATGATCATATGACTGGAAAATATATAAATCCACTACATAATCTTTGTATTTTATAATTAAAGCACCGAAATTTTGGACCTATGTATTTACATAATTTATCTGGACATTATAAAATAAATAAATAAAATAAAATAAAATATTAATTATTGTATATGTATGATAGTGATTGGTTATAATTAATATTTGCTTATCTGGAACATGGACGTTTAATTATTTGGTATCAGACACTTGACAATGGCTTTTTCGTAAATGCAATGTTATTCGTAGTTGACCGTGAAATGTGATTCAAATAATTGGACTTCGTATTTAAATCGTTTCCAAAGACTGCTGCGGTAGGTGCGGACTCAAAATCTCAATATTAGAATAATTTGCCAGCCATGTCAATACATCATACAGAGGTGACTGTCTACTAAACATAAAAAAAGTTTACACAGTTAGTTAAATCAGATATATTCAACGAATAAGCCTACAGTTAAATAATTCAACTTACTTTCATAAATATAGAATCTCTACAGGGTCGAGTGGCTAGTGAGATTGCAACTCGCAGTGTACTTATGTAACATCAAATATGGCGGTGTGCCAGTTAATAAAATATACGTGCTTCCCGCACCAGCTATTCTACTCGACCTACTTCTTGTTAATGAAACATAAGAGTGTCATAATTGTATTTTGTTTTATCAGTGGCATAGCGCTGCAGTTCTGTGCCATAGGCTTAATTTAAGCATGCACAATTAGTTTGGGAAGAATTTAACATGGAAAATCTTGGTGAATAACATGGTATCTTGAAATAAAATTTTGTTATTATCTCAAGTACTAGAAAATTTGAGAAAAACTTGCATAAAACTTTATGATTTAGATTCCTTTTTGTATTTTACTGCATCTGGTTTACCTTTTGATGGTATATTACAATGACATGACAACCACTTGAATTTTTACATGATTACAACATGATTTGAATGATGAAAAAGTTAATAAGGGGGGCTACATTCTAATGTTGTAAAAGAAATGAGGAAGCAAATAATAAATATATGAAATATCATGATGTAAAAAAAGATATCGAATTATGAGCTGTGTGTCAATGCTTATTAAATGGAGGGTTTGAATGAGATGATCCAAATTCATTTAATTCTACAAAAATAAGTGAAATTTCTTGAATGTCATCACTTGCGTACATATTTGTATTAGATCTAGAATACCCAAATTCACCACTTGACCCTGAAAATAAAACTGTGTCTGGAACTGAAGAAAGCAAATTATTGACTGCTTTGAAAGACAAGCATAATTATGTAATTGATTACAGAAATCTTCAACAGTGTATGTCTCTAGGAATGAAAATAACAAAATTATAAGAAGTTTTATAATTTAAGCTCTCTGATTAATAAAAGAAATATATAGAGTAGACCAAAAAAATTAATCTTTAATTTTGAAAAAGATTTCTACAAACTGATGAATAATTCAGTATTTGGGGAAACAATGGAAAATATGAGAAATAGGGCAGATATAAAATTGGTTTCGATGGAGAAAAGTGAGATGAACTAAACCAAACTCTAAAAGGGAGAACAATATTTATTACAAATATCACTGATATCCATGCAAATAAAAAAATGTATTTAATGAGCCAATTTATGTTGGAATGAGAGTACTTGATTTACCTAAAGAACTACTGTATGACATTCACTATAGAGTTATGAAACCAAAACATGGTGAGAAAACTGGGTTGTCTTATCAAGATACAGATAGTTATATATACAACATACAGACTAAAGATTTCTATAATAACACGAAATCGATGATTGATAAATTTGGTAGTAGTTAGTACCCAACAGATGACAGATACAATATTCGCTAAGTATAGAAGAAAGTTTTAGGAAAATGAAAAATGAATGTAATACAAAAATAATGGAAGAATTTTTGTGTTTTGAGAGTAAAAATATATGTGTATTAAATTGGAGACAAAATAGAGAAAAAAGTGACAGTTGTAAGGAAATGTGTTATTAAAAATAATTAAGCTTAGAAGATTACAAGGTTGTTTGCTTAACAGTAGGAAACAGTACAGAACCATGAATTTAGTAAGAAGCATGAAGCATGAAATTTATTTATTTGAGGTAAATAAAAAGGCACTGAGCCCACAAGAAAAAAGATCTATTTTGTAAAGCAGACTAGATACACTACCACATGGACGTTATACATGATTATCAACAGCATAAAAATAAAAAAAATTAAATATTAATGAAAGTCTTATCTATAAAAGGAGTCTCTGCTCAAAAAGCTTAACAATGCTAGAAATACTAATTTGTTTTAAAAGATGAGTGTGCTGCAAGTAAATGTTTTATTTTATATTACAGACTGTGAATATTCTAATACTAGACAAGGAGAGAACATGTGTTTATAACTGAATAAGAAATTTAAAATTATGTTACTAGATAGATATTTGAAAATAATTAGTGTTTGGGATGTTCAATTTTTTGAAGATGGTAATACTGAATTGAGATACAAGAGAATGAACAAATATAAAAATAATGATAATGGCTTTAATGATCTAGAATTTCTGGTTACGAAAAATTTTATTCATGATAATCTCTTGAGCAATGGTTAATCCCCACAACATTTGATACACCAAAATGAATAACATCTAAAATATTAATGGTAACAACAGAGCACTGTATTCAATGTAAAGTACTTCTTTTTTACCTTGGGTGTAATTTTAGGTAAATATGAATAATTTAATTTTGTTGATAAGTTTAAATTGCCTATTATGTCATACTTCACTGTCATACAGTCATTGTATGTTCTTGTCCACGGAAAGTGAGGCAGAAATTAGGAATGGGACAACAGATAGAATTTGTAGGTTCAGGCTAACTAGGGTCAGTTGGCCACAAAGCCAAGTGTGCTTTGCTACAAATTCTGTCTACTCCTAGTTTAAGAAGACTGTTGTAAATAGTGAAGGGGTATCCATTATTGGCAAATAAGGTCTGTCTTATGAGTGTCTGTTGTGCTTATTAAACTTTTGGAAAAACGCTGAGAACTTACACATCAACTCTATAGCAAAGGATAGAAAATGCGGCGATAGGGATAGGAGGCGGTGTAAATGTATGTGGTGGTTAGATTTCGTGTCATACATATGTGACATTCCTTGCCTTCACAATAAGCAGTTGAAATTAGCACATCGCTAAAAGCAGCTGACAGTGTAAAAGTAAGTGACTGTGATCACAAAACAGACAGGATGGAGGATGGAATTGTCGTTTGATAGGTTCTCGTCTGTGGCACCCAACATGGAGAAAAGTATGGAGAGAAAAGGAATACTGTGTTGGTACATGTTTACACATCCCTTACAGTACACAAGAAAGTGTGCACTCAAGTGAACGTGGAAAATCAGATGTGAATAGTTGGGCCACAAAATGCACATTTTTTCTATAGACGTAGTGAACAAGATATCATGGCATAGTGCGCTCTAAGGAAATCAGACGCTCTTGCTTTCTCTGCAGACTGTGCATTGCATATTGTGGTGTGCGTGCTGTAAGACCTTCGGTACACGCACCATCAGATTATTTGACTTGTCGCTCTAACGAAGTAGGCGAGTGTCAGCAATATGTCTCGTGGTCTTATCATGGCGTGTTTATCTTCTGCCGTTGACGATGGAAATGCCACTTGCACGCTTAGAGTAGCAGATTGACGGTGACCAACTTTAAACACAACTTGATTAATTTTCACACACATTTATTAAAATAATAAAAAGCATAGAAAAAACTTATGTTGGTTCTGGATGCTATTTACAATTGACAATCTGAAGTTCCTTTGGTCTTGGTACGTTAATATTATTCTTACATATCTCTGATACTTGACAAAGTATCTATTCATTTATCTTCATGGCTATGTACAGGAATATCATAATCTTACTAGGCGCAGACGGAAACTTGACTATAGACTGAAGCGGACTAATGCAGACTGACTAATTGCAGGTCTGTACACTCGTTATAATACCTCGAGCGTTCAGGTATCACTGCGCGAGTGTGATCCGCGAGGAAAAAAGGTTGTACGTTAGCAAAAATCTCATTGGCTGCGTTGCATATTAATACGCGGATCGGCGGAAGCCGAATTTGGTCCGTCTTTATGGCAGCGCCATCTCGTAGTACGGAGACGGACGAGCGCTGCGCCTGCGCTGTTGTGCTTAGCGGGGCGCGCTCTAGTGGGAAAGTTGTGTACGCGCTGGCTACGCGGAACTATGTACACAACACATGTCGTGAGAGTAAACACGAAAAGCGGAAAACAGTCATAATGGGCGGGAAGACGGGAACTGAGGGCAAGCTTGACATTTCTTCAAATTTCTTTAAGAGAATGAATACACACGTTCCGAAATTAATTGAAGGTGAGGTGGTAGAATTGTCTATTATTATGGGTAACTCTGCAACAGGCACTAACGAATTGAGGAAAGTAATTACTTCCTTCGGGAAGATATCGACTATTCTAAGATTTTGTGCCAGATTTAAATCGAATTCTGACAAAAGCTATATTTTTGGAATGTAAACATCGCTACTGCGGGCACTAATTGTCTTCGATGTCTCAATGACGCCCCTGTTTCGGCAGTATTGTGAACGTAGTGTGTTTACTTTCTTTTAGTTTGTCCACCGATTGCTTTTGCGTACAGCATTTTTCTTCTAATTCGGAATCACGTTTATTCCTGTTGTGATAATCTGTATTTCTGAAGTCAAAAAGACACGTCTTCAGTTAATATTAATGAACTGATACAACGTAAGGAACTGAAAATAAATATGTCGCCAGGTTCGGATGAAATCCCAGTTCGGTTTTACAAAGAGTAATCAACAGCAATGGTTCCTTAGTTGCCTTGCACTCATCGCGAATCCCCCGCGCATTGCAAAGTCCCAAGCACCTGGAAAAAAGCGCAGATGACTCTTCTATGTAAGAAAAGTATAACAAAGGACCCGCAAAGTTACAAATACCCCTACTGTTGGCTTGCTGCACAATCCTTGAACATATTCTCCATTCGAGCATAATAAATTTTCTTGATACCGCGAAGCTTATCTCCACGTTTCGGCGCGGCCTTAGAAACTGTCGCTCGTCCGAAACTCAGCTTGCCCTTTTCCTACACGATATGCAGTGAACTACAGATGAATATTGGTATATTTCTCGAAAGCATTTAACACCGTGCCTCACTGTAAACTGTTAATATACGTAGCAGCATATGCAATAGGTTTTCTGGTATATGTATGGCTCGAAAGTTCCTTAAGTAATGGAGCCTTTCATATTGTCCTGGACGGCGAGTGTTCATCAGAGCCAAGGGTATCGCAGGAGTGACCCAGAGAAGTGTGATACGATCGTCATTATTGTTCATATGCATGAATGATCTGGAGGACAATGTGGACAGCAATATCCGATTGTTGTTGTTATTACTGTGGTGTATGAGAAGGTGGGAAATGGAGTTATTGTAGGAGGATGAAAGATTACTTAAACAAATCTGTTGTTGGCGTGAAGCATGCCAGATAGCTCTATATGCAGAAAAATGTGAGTAAAGATGGATGTAGGAAAAATAATCGCATAATGTTCAGATGCAACATTACTAGTGCCCTGCTTGACAAAGTGACATTTTTTAAATATCTAGGTGTAGAGGTGAAAAGTGATATGAAGTGGAACAAGCATATGAAGATTGTGGTAGGAAGGGTGAATGGTCCACCTCGGTTTACTGGAAGAATTTCTGAAAAGTGTGGTTCATGTGAAAATGAAACTGCATATAGGACGCTAGTGCGACCTATTCTTGAGTACTGATGGAGTATTTGGGACCATACCACGTTGGATTAAAGGAAGACATCGCAGCAGTTGAAAGGTGGGGTGAGAGTTTGGTTACTGGTCGGTTTAGACGACACATAAGTGTTATGGACGCGCTTTGCGAACTCGAATGGGAGGCAAGTCAATGCTCTTAAAAGAGAACACTATTGAGGAAATTTAGGGATCCGTCATTTGAAGCTGACTGCAGAACGATTCTACTGCTGCCATTTCGCCAAGAAAACATGAGAAAGTATCTGCTGGTGGAATGGGAAAGGAAATGATAATAATGGTAAAGAGAAGCACAGTATGGTGGCTTGCAGAGAATGTATGTAGATGTAGATTTCCGCCCTGGAGCATACAATGGATTTAAACTCAGAGAGATGCTCTCTTTAGTGACATGTGACATTTTTCTGTATGTCTCACACATTTCAAACTATCGTCTTTTGATGTCACAGAGATACATACGAATAATTTTGTATACAAACGTTCAGTTCTCTGCAGCAAGCAGCAGCAAGATGGAGGAAGCGAGAGTAAGCAGTCTGCACAATGCGTCGGAGTCTTGTTGTGCGCTAAAAGGAACTTGCAAATATTGAATGTGTCTTCAGTACCGGTAATAATTGCTTGCAGGCGGGCGGCTGGTACTACAGGCGCCGCCACTTGTTACAGATGTCGCTGGCTCCTGTCAGCCCCGCCTTACTGTGCCTGGCGCTGGTCCTGCTACTGTGCCCTGCGGGCGCGCCGGTGGAGGCCGCGCGCATATTAGTGGCGTTGCCGCTACGTGCAGTCAGCCACTTCCGGCTGGTGCAGCCGCTGTTGCGCGCGCTGGCCGCAAGGGGTCACCAGCTCACCGTCATCTCACATTTCCCCCAGCAGTCGCCACTGCCCAACTACACTGACGTCAGCCTCAATCGCGGCGACTACCAAGGCCAAGTTCCACCGCCTTACGTAAGTTCTCTGCACGCAAGTCACGTGAAAAGTCAGCCGTGGTGCATACATCGCAGCATGTGACACTACAGGTCTTACGAGTGTCAGTACAGATTTCCGGCGGGAAGCTGATCAGCCAGAACATTATGACTGCAGACCAACCATCAATATAAACCCTTACTGGCGAGAGTAGCGTTACCTGGTGAGGAACAACAGCTAGTCAGACACATGCATAGTAAATGTAGTATGCGTGTGTCCGTGCTAGAATGGAGAAGAGGCGCCATCTATCTGAGATTGACTGAGGGCAGATGGCCTGGAGGCTTGGCAGGAGCATTTCAGAAACTACAACATTTTTCGTGTGTTCGAGGAGAGCTGTGGTGAGTATCTTCAACACACGGTGAAAGCAAAGTGAAACTATGCACAGACGTCGTACGGTTGGGCAACCACCTCTCATTACAGATGATGGGCGTCATAGGCTGGTCAGACTGGTAAAACAGGAGACCCATTTAACTGTCGCAGAACGAATATCAGAATTTAATACTCTGCTGGGTACAAGTGTGTCTGAACACAGAGTGTACTGAAAATTCCTGTTATCCATTCCAAAGGTGGGCATTCTGGTTGTTAGGTAGGTGGTCATAATGTTCTGGATGATCATTGTATTTCAGCCGAATTTAATAATTCATGACTACACATTTCAATGAATGCAAGATATCGGTAGCATATAACAAAGTTAACGCCCTTAGCGGGTACCTTGTCAATTGCATATTGATTTCTTGTGGGCCCCGCATGGAGCCGAGCATTCGCGATGTATGGGAGGCAGGCCGACTACTGTGACTTCAAAATTTCGTTGCGTGGACCGTCTTTCTCGTTGACATACTCTCTCTAGCAGGGCGGCCTGCTGGACTGCCCCACTTTGCGCAGATCGGGCAAAATGACGTGACACTAGTGCAGAAGCGCTTTCCCGTCGTGAGTAGTGCCGCGTGAAAAGTAAACCGACTACTGTGACTTCAAAATTTCGTTACGTGGACCGTCTTTGTCGGTAACACACTCTCTCTAGCAGGCCGGCCCGCTGGACTGCCCCACTTTGCACAGATCGGGCAAAATGACGTGACACTAGTGCAGAAGCGCTTTCCCGTCGTGAGTAGTGGACCATTCCATCCTGTCGTCCCGAAGCTGTGGCTACCTCAGTTGACTCTGGCCTACTAGCCTGAAAACATCGAGCATTCTCGTTGCTCTCTCTTTACTATGGAACATGCCCTTGCAGCCTTAGTGCACTGTAGAGTGAGGGAAAGTTCTTCACAATCAGACACGTATGACTGTATGCAATGCTATTAAATTTTTGTTGGAAGAGACAGACCAGGAAGCCGAAATCTCATTTAAAATACTGTTATGAAGAGTTAAAGGAACTGCTAGCTACTCCAGTCAACCATAAACGGAGTAAAGAGAAAGGGCGAAAATGTAGCTAATTGTATGAGTGTAAACCGAGGCTTCACTGCTGCAGAAAGATGAAGGAGAAGGAAAATTTAACTTTTATGTAATATTCATGAAGAACTTATTACAGAACTTACGCAACTTTTACATGACACATGTTCTTTATTTTACGCTGTCAGTGCTGCAATAAGTGATATTGTATGCTATGGATGCCAAATTTTTATCCCTTTTTTTGTTTTGTGAGATTTGCTTCTGGTAGTGCCTGGCCGATCTCGTCATTCTTCGGTTGATCCTTTCTTTATGCACGTATTTCTTTTTTAATGCTCTTAGCGAGAAACTATATTGTATCGACTTCTCATAATACTGACATTACAAGTTAATATTATTGTATGTGCACCTGCTAGCTGTAACTTAAAAGTTAGGAGAGATGTGCATTCATCCATAGGTCTCAGCTGTTGATCCACACCTCCCCTAACATGCAGTGGGTCCTGAAGATACCGTTCTGTTCCTCCCACCTTCTACCACATAAGTATCTCGCTGTCTGCACTGTTACAGTGCTAAGTAGTATGATGCGGTTGCCAAAAATACTCCAAATAATCGACTTTGAGTTTTCCAAATGCAGTTAAGAACAAAATGTTTCAGTCTATTCAGCCAAATTGTCCCTAACAAAATTATACAGCTGTGGAGACGAAATATGCTGTGGTATCGTCACTTTTTATCCCTTTAAATAAATATATATTTGCTTATTGCATATAATTTCAAGGAGGTATTGACTGCGATTACATCTCAAATCAACATTTGTACAAATTTGTAGTTTATTTATTTCAGTGGAATTAAATATTTCAGTAAAAAGATTAAGCATAAAGCTTTATAGTCTCGTAATCAATGGTTCATTGTTCGATTTTCACTACAGAAAGATTTAGAAATTTTCATTAAAATTCGACATTTATATTATCTAATTCAAATGAAAATTCACAAATATTGTACCATAATTTAAAAATGCATTTTCTCAAGTTTCATCAGGAAACAAAGCTATTACACATAGCAGATCAGAATCTAGTACAAAAATGGGAAGTATCTTATAAGGAAATCACAAATAATTTACATTAAAACATTTATCAGTTATGTTATTCTTTTATTTCATTATGTATTATTAGCTCATTATTAGGAATTCATGAGGCACATTTGTTGAATATTAATTATTGGTATTAAATCTAATGTTAATTTTGAATAAAAGAAAGCTTATACAAAAGTAGAGGAAATGTGACTTCCAAGGAAACATAAGCTACTCAAAATTCTCATTTTGCTGTTCACTTTTGAATGTCATATTTATACTTTAAAGGTAAGGTTCTTTTATTTTATGTTTCCCATCATTGTACCAAATTGTAATTCATCAAGAAAATACAATTTTTCATACAATTACTAACTAAAAAGGAAAATATTGTTACATGACATGTGACTCTGATAATATTACTGAAGTAAAATAAAACTAAAAATCTAACTCTAACATATAATTTTTGTTCCTAACAGCACTTGAGAAATTTCAGCGTACATCTTTTCCAGTCATTTTGAGAATTACATCTTATTGCTATAGAATTCATCCTGAGCACTGAATTTCATATCCTATAAGCATGAAGGAAATTGGTCGTCTCCTCGTAAGTGCAATGCAGTTATTATGAACTAGTATGTATACTATGTTCCAAGACAAAAAAAAGAAAAGTTACATGTTGCCCATGATTGTCTTGAAAGGAATATTATATACTGTGATTTAATATACTGAAACATGTCCAGTGGAGCAAAGACCATTTAATTATGTGGGACAATGTACTGGACCATATAAAAAGATTTATAAGTCGAGGAGTATGTTGTGGCTTACTTCACATAAATACATCTCTTTCTAAAGCCTAACAAATCTCACATTCAACAGTTGACTACAGACAATTAGCCTACCTAGAGTCATCAAATAGGTTTCTTAGTGCATTTTTCCCACACAAATCGAAAACGATCTTGAAAACCCCTTCTCATCCCAGTCACCAACTGCCCTGTCCATTCAAATATCTCTCTGGATGGTCAATTCTGGCATTTACACTACGTTCCTTAATAATTCTGTAACAGGCATCAATGTCCTCTTTTGTGTCTCTGGAGATATAAATGCCAACAAGCATGAGTGCCATTCAGAACTCCCAAACAAGCTCCACTTGTATTCACTTCCAGTCAACAACCTCCTCCAATCTTTATTCTTTATGTTTTTATAACTAACCTTGCCCCCCCCCTTTCCCCCACATAACTAACTGCTATATTCATTCCTCAAGTTGGAATTTTATTGCTGGCATGCACGAAGTTCCATTCCATTGTTACTCCTTTATCATTTAACACATAGTGGATGTCCCAAGTCCATCTCTTCATCATATATGTAATAACATGACATCACCAATCCTTCTGACACCTATGCCTCATTCATGACTGAAATCATTTTTATGCAGTGATCCTTCAGTCCTACCACACATATTTAACCAAGTCCAAAACGCCGCCATCACAATTGTCGCTATCAGTTATAGATCGATGGGCATCATCACA
The DNA here is from genome assembly GCF_023864275.1 of Schistocerca cancellata. NCBI lineage: Eukaryota > Metazoa > Arthropoda > Insecta > Orthoptera > Acrididae > Schistocerca > Schistocerca cancellata. The sequence goes on along the minus strand of NC_064631.1, from coordinate 14,630,208 downwards.
ACAGCAATAAAAGCGAGTACTTGTACCTGATGACAAGGGACGTGAAGGATCACATCAATGTTTGAGACCTGTGATCTGAATAGTTTAATTATCTCTGAAAGTAAGGAGTAAAACACATTAAATAAAAAAAAGGTTGTGTAAAGAAATGTTTAGAGAAATGCGATAAACACATTCTTGGAGCTGGTAATCGAAATCACTATGCACACATTATAACAAACATATGGTTCAGCTGAACATTTCCAAGTAACCATCAGCTTTTATTTTTTAAACATGCAACTAAATGTATACTCTTAAGGTGTTCAACAGTTTTCCTTTTTTCTTCTTTGATACATTAGTAGGATAACAAGGAGAGAACAAAAACTGACTGTGTCATCGATGACCTATGGTCTTAGCCACTCCCACCCTTTCCCCCTCTGACAAAGGTCAACTACCCTTCCTATTGAATTATTGGTGGGAAATTCAAATTCAAAAATAGCAGGCCAGTGTGTTTCCTAAGACAGTAGGGCTATTGTCCTAAGTATTAAATGGCGGCAAATTCAGAATGGTGCAGTGTCATGCTGACTAACTTGGAGTACAGGGTCTATGGTATCACAATCCAAGACTTGGGATGTCAGCACCAGCTGATCTATAGCGGCATTTCCCAAGATGGCTGACTTAGAATCCAAGACAGCTATAGAATATGGCGATTGGGGTTCACTGGTGCAGGTCTGTGACGTCACAGCCCAGCTCAGACCTGTTAGGCCACTTATAAGTGTGGAAGCCTGGTGTGCTGTACTGGACGTGAGATACTGGTATGGCTCTACCATGACCTCAGAAACTGAGATGGGTGCTCTGGAATAGAAAATGGCGATCGAATATACCGACCAGGGCGTACTGGGACAGGCTCTAAGTTGTCAGAATCTGAGTTCTGGAATACTGGCACTATGACAAAAGGGACTAATGGTATTTGTGCACATTAGGCCTGTCTGATGTCCTATTTGACATGTTTCCCCTGGCCACTAATCACTAAGGGGTGTACAATCACTACTCTAAATATTAAGTTTGAACTCTCCACAGGTGTCTTTATTCAAAGAAACCCATCAAGTGGCAGACTTTTCAGACACGCCCCCCACACTTACCCCCCACGTAAAGTGCACTGTACACTATGTAATTCAATAGAAACTTTTGCATCGTGATCTAAACAAATATTTCTTCATAGAAAGCCTCCTTTTCCCAGTCATGAAGTCGGCCACTGTGCACCACTGACACTCAGTGGCTTGGGTGGAGCTGACAACTGCTGGGGTTGTTGTGTTGTCTAAGACATAAGGGTCTGGTAGTTGGTAGTCAGCCCACCATTCGTTTGTGACAGCTCCAGGCAGAGAGGGACACTACCTGCATACTACCTAATCGATTTCCTAATGAGAACAATGTGAAATTGAATACAGAAGCCCCTATACCCAATGCAGTGGGCACTTGTGTGGTGGTGATGAAAAAAAAAGAGAGAATAATATGTCTTATTTCTAGTTTGTATGTTATTGTTCAGTTTCCAAAAAAAATGGGAATTCATGAAATTTCAAGTAAATATTTTGGAAAATGTTCGAAATTATGACCAAAAGCAGGCATTTGCATGTTTTTCCCAGATTATCAGAAAATCACAACAAAAAGGCGTCAGCACAGTCATCGAATAAGACTAGGCGTTTCTTTGTTAATTTTCATCACATTTTCATTATTTTTTGCGTACTTTCATTACTTTTTCGAATATATTCCCTATTTTTCGAAACTGACTTCTAATGACAACTCTTTTACCTATCATTTCGTCAAATTTTCTACCACTTCCCATGATATTTACCTGAATTTTCATGATTTTTACAGTTTCTTGAAAACTGAGTCAAAAAGTTCCAGCAGCTTGTTTAGTGCATGCCACATCAAGTTGCTGCACTCGCCAAGCTGGGCAAAAGGAGGTTAGATAAAAAAGATTATATATAGTTCAAAGCTAAAAATATAGTTTGCATATTAGAATAGAAAAATAGTCAAAATGCAATTATATGGCACTAAATTAGGAAGATAAAATTAAATGTAAATAATTTACAGAGGTCACAGATTGTGACCAATGAAATATTGATGTAAGAATTGCATTTATTACTTATTCTGGCTTATATTCTCTTATTCTATTATCTAGAAAAGAAGCAGCAATATTGTTTAAAATGCTAACAAAAGCTATTTTACCATTTACCATTAAATATGGTGAACATGAAGTACAGAAAGAAAGAAGAACAACTAATGATCGAATCCAAAAATCGAGTAAAAATTGAAGGAATGCAGAAACTACAACTTGCTGTAGAACTCTAAGAAGAAAGTCATTGATTAAAAAATTGAGAATGATAAACTGTAAAAATCTAAAGAGAATTGAAAGACATAATCTATATAATTACAACTGACCTACTTAAAAAGTTATTTTCTTTAAAGTTGCTGGTACAACTAAAAACTAAGTAAATCAATGTTATCTACACACAGTACTGGTGAATATCCAAATGACAAATTTTATTCTCTATGTATCCAAGAATGTGTCAACTATAAAGTAATCGAAGATAATGTGATGATACATTCTGAAGCTGAAAATGGGACACTTCCAAAATAACCCTTTCTTTAATTAGTGTTAACATGAGAAATTAGAAAAGTACAAAACACTGTTGAAAACTAGCATTACAACTTCCAACTGTATTTTTTCTGATATCCATACTTTTTTCATTCTTGGAAAAACTTTTTCTATAGGTGCATTAGCACCTGGCAGTGATAATCCAAATTCTACTGTCTTAGAAAGGGTGCTGAATACTAACTTTTGAGAGGAGAAATACTGAAAATTTCAACACATCTCAAATGAACTTCTTTTCACACATTATTTCACTTAGCAATTTTATTTGCAGTAGCTCATTGCTTAACATAATAGATTCGTTGAACATGACATTATCATCAATATTTTTTTATTGATTCAACAAATGCAGTTCTAACCACTGGCAAACATACTTCAACATCACTCCATTTTAGGACATTGTTGAGCAAGATCCATACAAATTACTCATAACTTCGAAACTACTAGTCCAAACCATTAGGCATTTAATACATGAAACACAGAAATCAAATGCTGCTGTTTGGAATCCTCGACTGCACTTAACTTTCATCTTCTAATCCATCTAATACACATTCTACAACATGTGGGGTGAAATTTCTCTCCTTTTTCTGAGTCATATTTTCCTTAGACTTGGAAAGGGAGATAGCTGCTTCAACACTTGTTGTAAGCTAACCTTCTACCTGGAGAACTGCCTGGTGGAAAGTTATGGTTAGGTTTGGCAGAAAAAGGACAACAACTTTTGCCAACAGATTTTCAAAGAAGGATTGTCTCATCACTGGACATTTTTCCTGACTAATAAAATAGGACCTCAGTCTAAGTAAAAGTGCTCTTCCAAGTGCTGGCATTAATGCTGAACATATAGTGGTACTATAACCTAATTATTTTCTGTACTCAGTCACAGGAAAGCGGCATATATCCTTCAGTGATTTAATTCACTTGGTGTATGCGTGAAAATTAAATTTTCTCACTGTAACGTTCCCACACTATGTACAGGATACCTGAAGGTGGCAGTGGCTCTACCCAGCTGCCATGGCTACAGGCCAGTGTCCTGTAATGGGGCGACCGTTATATTACTCAAAATCTCCAGAACGAAGGAAGCCGGATGTATAAATTTAAGACACTCTTGGCATACAACAGGAACAAATTGGTCACGTTATAAAAAATAAAGAAGCAGAAGTAGCAAATGAACTAAATTCACAAATAATGATATAGCTATCATAACAGAAACCAAAAATAAATCAAAAGGTCCACAACAATAAAGAGACATAACTGAGAGACCTAAGTCGAAACAAGGCCCCGGGAGTAGAAAACATTCCATTAGAACTACTGACAGCCTTGGGAGAGCCAGTCCTGACAAAACTCTACCATCTGGTGAGCAAGATGTATGAGACAGGCGAAATTCCTTCAGACTTCACGAAGAATATAATAATTCCAATCCCAAAGAAAGCAGGTGTTGACAGATGTGAAAATTACCGAACTATCAGTTTAATAAGTCACAGCTCCAAAATACTAACTCGAATTCTTTACCGACGAATGGAAAAACTGGTAGAAGCCGACCTTGGGGAAGATCAGTTTGGAGTCCGTAGAAATGTCGGAACACGTGAGGCAATACTGACCCTACGGCTTATCTTAGAAGAAAGATGAAGGAAATGCAAACCTACGTTTCTAGCATTTGTAGACATAGAGAAAGCTTTTGACAATGTTGACTGGAATACTCTCTTTCAAATTCTGAAGGTGGCAGGGGTAAAATACAGGGAGCGAATGGCTATTTACAATTTGTACAGAAACCAGATGGCAGTTATATCACTCGAGGCACATGAAATGGAAGCAGTGGTTGGGAAGGGAGTGAGACAGGGTTGTAGCCTCTCCCCGATGCTGTTCAATCTGTATATTGAGTAAGCAGTAGAGGAAACAAAGGAAAAGTTCGGAGTTGGCATTAAAATCCATCGAGAAGAAATAAAAACTTTGAGGTTCGCTGATGACACTGTAATTCTGTCAGAGACAGAAAAGGACTTGGAAGAGCAGTTGAACGGAATGGACAGTGTCTCGAAAGGAGGGTATAAGATGAAGATCAACAAAAGCAAAACAAGGATAATGGAATGTAGTCGAATTAAGTCAGGTGATGCTGAGGGAATTAGATTAGGAAATAAGACACTTAAAGTAGTAAAGGAGTTTTGCTATTTGGGGAGGAAAATAACTGATGATGGTCGAAGTAGAGAGGATATAAAACGTAGACTGGCAATGGCAAGGAAAGCGTTTCTGAAGAAGAGAAATTTGTTAACATCGAGTATAGATTTAAGTGTCAGGAAGTCGTTTCTGAAAGTATTTGTATGGAGTGTAGCCATGTATGGAAGTGAAACATGGAAGATAAATAGTTTAGACAAGAACAGAATAGAAGCTCTCGAAATGTGGTGCTACAGAAGAATGCTCAAGATTAGATGGGTAGATCACATAACTAATGAGGAGGTATTGAACAGAATTGGGGAGAAGAGGAGTTTGTGGCAGAACTTCACCAGAAGAAGGGATCGGTTGGTAGAACATGTTCTGAGGCATCAAAGGATCACCAATTTAGTACTGGAGGCATCGTATAGGGTAAAAATCATAGAGGGAGGCCAAGAGATGAATACACTAAGCAGATTCAGAAGGATGTAGGCTGCAGTAAGTACTGGGAGATGAAGAAGCTCCCACAGGATAGAGTAGCATGGAGAGCTGCATCAAACCAGTCTCTGGACTGAAGACCTCAACAACAACAACAATATGATCTAAAGTTGGATCCCTCAAAGGAAAGATACCTGCGCTGGACTTGCTGTTCTGTGGAGGAAGACTTTAAAATCAAAATACATTGTCACACCTTCATCAGTGAACGGATAATTATGGTCAGAATAAGGATACCAAGAGGTTATCTATCGGTAATTGGAGTATTGTCCAATAAGAGGCAATAAGAGACTTCATGACATCTTGCAAAGAACCCTATATAAGATAAATAAAATAAACAAAAATGATTATCTGATAACAGCAGGTGATTCTAATATCCAAGTTGGTAACACTTGCATGCCAAATGTTACTGGTTCTGAAAGAGAAAATGTAATAAATATTAATAGACGGAGACTGAAGACATTTTCATTGAATAATGAGCTAAGGGTTTCATTCTACACGTATAAACTGATCTAAAAATATACGTAGTCAGCTAGAGAATCCGCAACAATTATAGACTACGTAAATGCAAATAAGAAAACTTGGTCTTTAGTGCAAGACTCAAGCGACTTCAGGCGTCCAAGTGAATCTTCAAATCATTTCTTGCTAGTCTCAAAAATAAAAATACATAAAGGATGGTAAATATCTTCCACGCAGAAACCCAATAATGCTGATACAACATTTGAAGGACATTTACTTCAAAAAGGTAGCATTTACCTATGTCAGAAAGAGCTTGAGGAACACATGTTTAAATACAAAATGGATAATATCAACCAGTCACCCAGGAATGATATAATATAAAGGAGGCACTAATTAACGTTGCGATAGGAGCACTAGGCACAAGAAAAAAATTTCAAAAGGAGCTAGCTATACTGGAGTGATGAAATACTTAGTCCAATTGAAGATAAGAAACATACATACTTCAAAATGTTGCATTCCCCAGACGATCAAGACCTGAGACAGGATTATGAAAGGAAATCAGTTCTAGTCAAAAGGGAAGACATGCATGTTAAAAACCCTAGAGGCGAAAAACATATTACAGATTTTGAAGATGATATGAGAGGAAGACAAGACAAAGATTACAAAGTAATGAAACGTTTAAACAAAGAATATAAGGAAAATCTGAAAATATACACAAGATCTGAATGTCATTAGTTACACTACAATGAAACCCTCTGGACAGATGTGCAAGATTCACAGGTCGTTCTGTTTCAACCAGACAGGAACACACACTTAACAACGTTGGAGGAGCTACGGAATGCAGTAATGTACAGCAAGAACAGGAAGACTCCAGGATGTGACAGAATTAATAGAGAACCTATTAAATATGCACGAAATGTTGCAGAAGTAAGAACAATCAGTTTTATGAATATGTGCTGGCTAAGTGTCTATATGCTTTAAGGCTGGAATAAGGCTCAGATACGCTCAATTTATAAGAAAGGAAACAGATGTGAATGCCAGAAGTACAGAGGTAATAGCCTTCTGAATTCATGTTATAAATTGTATGCTAGAATTTTAACAAAACGACTACCGCCAATCACTGAAACTGTGTTACCTGATGCCCAGCATGGTCTTCGAAAAGGCAGACCATGCTCGGACTATGCCTTCTCCATGACACAGCTAATAGGAAAACATTGTGAACTCAATTTACCGTATTTTTCTTCCCTTATTGATTACGAAAAAGTGTTTGACAATGTAAATCGAAACAAAATAGCAGACATAATACGGCTGAAATAAACCAAGGAGTTCGTAAGGCTGTCCCCTCTGACACACTCTTTTCGGTATGTCGATGATGTGTCGTGGGTACAGAGGTAAAACATTTTAAAACTAACTACTTGGATATTAGTACACTGCTTTCTGCTGACACCCAAGTAATTGTTAGTCAGAATCAATATGACTTACAATATAAATGGCGAGACAAAAAGATCGCATGTCTCTATCACAAACACCAAACCAATTGGATTTTAAGGACGATAGCCCATGCCAGTGAAGACTGAAGTTGTCAAGTAGATCATTGAATAAGTTAACCTATTTAAATATTTGGGGTATCGTACTGCAAGTCTGTATATACTGCAATCCATATACTGAGTAAGCAGTAAATGAAACAAAAGAAAAATTTGGAGTACGAATTAAAATCCATGGAGAAGAAACAAAAACTTTGAGGTTTTCCGATGACATGGTAATTCTGTCAGAGTCAGCAATGGACCTAGAAGAGCTGTTGAATAGAATGGGCAGTGTCTTCATAGGAGGATATAAGATGAACAGCAACAAAAGCAAAACGAGGATAATGGAATGCAATCTAATTAAATCAGGTGATTGTGAGGGAATTAGATTAGGAAATGAGACACTTAAAGTAGTAGATGAGTTTTGCTATTTGGGGAGCAAAATAACTGATAATGGTCGAAGCAGGGAGGATATAAAAAGTAGACTGGCAATGACAAGAAAAGGGATTCTGGAAAAAGGAGATTTGCTAACTTTGAGTATAGATTTTAGTGTCAGTAGTATTTGTATGGAGTGTAGCTGTGTATGAATGTCAAACATGGACGATAAATAGTTTAGAGAAGAAGAGAATAGAAGTTTTAAAAATGTGGTGCTACAGAAGAATGCTGAAGGTCAGATGGGTAGATCATGAGGAGGCACTGACTAGAATTGGGGAGAAGAGGAATATGTGGCACAAGGAGACTAGAAGAAGGGATCGGTTGCTAGGACATGTTCTGAGGCATCAAGGGATCACCAATTTGGTCTTGGAGGGCAGCGTGGACGGTAAAAATCTTTGAGGTAGACCAAGAGATGAATACACTAAGCAGCTTCAGCAGAATGTAGGGTGCAGTAGTTACTTGGAGGTGAAGAAGCTTGCACAGGATAGAGTAGCATGGAGAGCTGCATCAAACCAGTCTCTGTAGTGAAGAGCACAACACCACCACTACAAACAATTAAATACAAAATAAGTTAGACCTGTTTAACTATTTCTGTGGAACTTTACGCAGAACGCCGAGTAGAGATACTCTATTAAGTTTCTATGAGGTTTTGGCCATACCAGCCCCGCTCTATGGATGGGAAAACTGGACTAATAAGAAGAGAGATGAAAAGAGAACAGAAGCATGTGAAACCAATTTCCTCAGAGATTTGGCTAGATGTACTTGGATGGATAAAAACAGAAATGAGGAGTTCTAAGTTGAACTGAATATACAAAACATAACTGACATTATAAAACAATGTCCTGGCGTATACAACTTTCAGATAATTTCTGGGAATTCAGCCAGGTAACACTTTCAGCGACCGCTGATTTTTCGGCGGCAGAACACCACGCCATTTTCAAAGCAAACTGCAGCGGACTGGCGGCGTACATGCAAATTTGAAACCTCGAATCTCGTACTGATGGAGGAAAGATAACACACACACTGAACACTAGTGCCACCATAGATGACAACAGTCAGAGCCGTCAATAGTGAGACTACGAACTCGCAGGTGACTCTGTCCCTGTGTTTTTTGACAAGGGAAAGAACCGGATTCCAAACAGAGTTTAAACAAAACACTCCAGCCCTGTTAACGAGATTGCTCGCTAATTTAATCTCAACTGCCTCCTTAATAACACTGTCCCAATGGCTGGACGTGCATGCCAATATCTCAGTGTTATAATATAACATGGGGTGACCAGTATCCAAGCAATGTTCGGCAATAGCAGATCTACTTGGCTGCTGTAATCATGTGTGCCGTTTATGCTCAGTACATCGGTCCTCCACGGTCTGATTTCACTTGGGATTGGTTGGACGGTGCCTCATGGACTCTAGCTGACTGGGAACACAATTCGTTACTGCCCGGCATTTGACAAAGTTTGAACGTTTTCATCGCGTGTAGTCTGATGTTATATCTCGACGTTCTGTGATAAATCTCACGGAGAAATCTTTTGACGATGCAACCTTATCCGTGCTTGCGAAGGGTTTAAATTTTCACGCACTTCGAAGAGTTTGCCGGTAGTTGATTTTACTAGTTCAATTGAACAGGCAGTTCGCAAACTATCACCTGACGCTGCAGAGGAGGTTAGGAGGGAGGCATGCCGTGTGTTGACTAGGGCTCGTCCACCCAAGGGTAATGTAACAGTAGCAGATAGGACTGCTTTACGCTCTCTGAAAGTTGATCCTGATATTGTTATTTTAACTCCGGACAAGGGCAATGCCACCGTTCTTTTAAATAAACAGCATTATGTACAAAAGATGCAACGTTTACTATCTGATTCAGCGTATCGCAGAATCGATGCTGACCCCACAAAAAGTGTTGAGAGAAAGACCAACAGCCTCCTGAAGGAGAGTGGTTTGTCGCAGGACACTATCAAGAGTCTTAACACCTACAGTGCTGTTCCCCCTAGGCTATATGGCCTTCCGAAGGTTCACAAGGAAGGGGTTCCTTTCCGTCCTATAGTGAGTAACATCGGCGCTCCGACATATCGTGTAGCCAAGCATGTTGCTTCTCTGTTGAGTCCACAAGTAGGTCAGTGTAAACATCATATCAGGAACTCAGATAATTTTTTAAGTCTCTTGGAGGGACTGCGGTTGAATGACTCTGATATTTCAGTGAGTTTCGATGTGGTCTCTCTCTTCACTCGTGTTCGTCTGTCTGATTCGTTGCGGTCAATTGAGGCTGGATTTCGTGCTGAATTAACTAATCTCTTTCGGCATGTGTTGGCATCCCCTTATTTTTTTATTCAGTGACCAGTATTACGACAGATGGAGTTGCGATGGGTAGTCCATTGTCTCCTGTGATCGCAAATTTGTTTATGGAAGACTTCGAGGAACGTGCATTGGAGTCGGCACCTTTGAAACCCACCTGTTTATTTAGCTATGTTGACAATAACTTTGTTGTTTGGCCTCATGGTAGGGAGAATTTGAATGCCTTTCTGGAACATCTCGATCCACTCGAACATTCGTTTTACGATGGAGGTGGAAGAGGATGGTTGCCTTCCCTTTCTTGACGTGTTGGTTAGGAGGATGGATGATGGCTCATTGGGACATGCAGTCTACAGGAAATGTACTCACACCAACTTGTACTTACAGGTTAATAGTTGTCACCATCCGGCTCTGCGTGAAGGTGTACTTCGTAACTTGGTACACCGGGCACATGTCGTTTCTGACGCTGAGACTTTGCCAGCTGAGCTGTCCCATCTTGAAGTTACGTCTCGTCAAAATTGTTATAGTGTAGACAGATTGAACTTGCGTTGCACTATCGACCAACTATACATCGGGTGATTGATGATAATTCTGAGTTGACACCTAAGTCTACTGCCTTTCTGCCTTACGTAGGAAACACTTCCAACAAGATCGGTCGTATATTACGGAAATACGATATGAAATGTATTTTCCGACCTCCATCTAAAATTATAGCGCTTTTGAGTTCTGTTAACGATGACCTTGGTCTGCGAAAGACGGGTGTATATCGCCTTCCTTGTTGCTGTGGCATGGCGTATATTGGTCAAACTATCAGGACCGTGGAGGACCGATGTACTGTGCATAAACGGCGCACACGATTACAGCAGCCAAGGAGATCTGCTATTGCCGAACTTTGCTTGGATACTGGTCACCCCATGTTATATAATAACACCGAGATATTGGCACGCACGTCCAGCTGTTGGGACAGTGTTGTTAGGGAGGCAGTTGAGATTAAATTAGCGAGCAACCTCGTTAACAGGGCTGGAGGTTTTTGTTTAAACTCTGTTTGCAATCCGGCTCTCTCCTTTGTCAAACAACAGAGGAACAGAGTCAATGCTACCTCACCTGCGAGTTCGTAGTCTCACTATCGATAGCTCTGACTTTGGTCATCTTTGGTGGCACTTGTGTTCAGTGTGTGTGGTATCTTTCCTGCATCAGTCCGAGGTTTTAAATTTTCATGTACGTCTCCTGTCTGTTGCAGTTTAACTTGAAAATAGCGGTATGTTCCCCCGCCGAAATATCAGCGGTCGCTGAAAGTCTTACCAGGCTGAATTTCCGGAAGTTATTTGAAAGTTATAAAACAATATCAGTTACGATGGAAAGAACATATAGACCGTTTGCTAGATGCCAGGATCACTAAGGCAATAAAACAGTGTCAACCAAGAGGCGAAACATCTTTAGGAAGATGGTTCTAGGCGCCCCAGCCTGGAGCCGCGTGACCTCTACGGTTGCAGGTTCGAATCCTGTCTCGGGTATGGATGTGTGTGATGTCCTTAGGTTAGTTAGGTTTAAGTAGTTCTAAGTTCTAGGAGACTGATGACCTCAGATGTTAAGTCCCATACTGCTCAGAGCCATTTGAACCATTTTTGAAGACAAGTGAAGAGATAGCTGGAGTAGTTTTGAAGCACGCGTAATGGACCAAAAGGCCCAATTTTTGATGTAGATGGTGATAATACTCCTTACGGCGAGATAAGAGCTCTGGCAGCAGGCAGCGCAGTTGGCCAGTATTCGACCTGGAAGTGCAGCGACCGGGGGGAGCGGGGGGCGGGGGGCGGGGGGCGGGCTGACACGCCTTCCCCTCCCACACTTCGACCCGCGGGATTCATTGTAGCATTCTTGCTGGCAGCATTCTGCTGAATGTGTTCCCTGATCATTTTTTTTCTCAAGAGCTAAAAATGGTGGTGGTAAGTACCTATGGCACAAAACTGCTGAAGTCATCGGTCCCTAGGCTAACTTACTATTTATTCTAACTTTAACTTAAGCTAAGGACAATACACACACTCATGTCCGATGGAGTACTTCAATCTCCGATGGGGAGAGCTACCCGAACCGTGGCTAGAGGTCACAGACCACGCGGCTACCCCGCGCGACCGAGTTAGCAGTGTTTGCCTCCTTACATAAATGCAAGTAGATTCTCGATATTAACGAGGTACAACCAAATGCCCAAGTATTACGTGTAAAATATCAAATGAAGGCGTTAACTATATTTTTAGTGCAGGAGAACGGAAACCCCTAGATCATCGTCATCTGATTGATCATCTGTTGGCTTCGGTGTCTTCGCTGCTGCAGTGCTCATCATCTGACAAAAAATTTACAGTAGTTTGTATGGACTATTCTCTTGTGCCTTCTTCTATGTTGGAACTCGTAATGTCTGTCCACACATGGTTCACTACATTTTGCCAATTTGCTGGCGTTGTTTGTGTGACAGTTTCATTTACCAGCTTCTCTTAGCTCGTAACGTAAAGATTTTATTTCGCTCCATGGCATCTGTGTTTATCTGAGCCCACACCTATGTTGTAATGGCAGTGCTACTGTGGAAGTATAGCATTGTGGCCGCGGTTCTCTGCTAATGTACCAATAACATACTGCACGTTCTGAGGCTTTTATCGGTTTACTTTTCCCACACTTTTCGTTTTATGCATATTATGCTCAAATCCCGTTTTAACCAGCTGACAATTTAGTTTCTGCTTGCAGCAGCCGTTGGTGCCTTACTTAATTGTAGAGAATGGTATGGTGCGTTGTCATTAGAAAACCACAACCAGAACTGACATTTTGTAGCAAATTAGTCTTCAAATGGTCTTCAAATGTATCTGCACGCACACACACACACACACACACACACACACACACACACATATATATATATATATATATATATATATATATATCAGTTGGTATAAAACCGTTTATAGAGCCAGCACGGGCAACAATAAGTTGCCCCCTTTTCCAGTTATCACACTACGTATCAAATGGGGCATGTAGCCTGTCCACACAATGCATAGTGCATGACGCACATTGACCCATGTTTCGTCAATCCCTCAAACCATATTACATTCTCTGGATTCATTGCTTGTTACTAACGCACCAAACGACGTCTCCATAGAGAAATGTCTCAATGCCCCATTTGCCTTTCTTTAAAAAAAAAAATTGAGAGGTTCGTGGTTGCTGTCCAACACCTATACCATCAACTTTTTAAGCATCAGGTGCTCCTTCCTGCTGTAGCATGTGTACATTTATTGCCAGGTAACACTTCCGTCAAAGTTGTCTGTTTCGGTCACATGGTACAATATCTTCCTTGACTTTCCAGGTGTCACAATAACTGGGCTCCCAGCCTCTTTATCGTTTGTAACTCTCTTGACTGTCGCTGTAGACGTGTTCAATGCTCCTGCCACCCTGTCTATCATTTTACTCAGTGATATGCAAGGACCACCATACCCCTTTCCCATTCAAAGTAAACATGCAATGTGTATTTCATTTCGCATACTTGTGATTTGAGCGTATCACTTTTCCAAAAGCCCTCTTCTCTGCGCCACAGGAAATAGTTTTCCACTAAACATGTCCAGAAACTCACAGAATTAGTGGAATGCACTTATCACACTCAAACTAAATGAAGCATGTGGCACCGCTAACCAAATGCGGGGATTGCCTAATACTACAGCACTTCTGAGGCATTGCCACGGCAAATTAAACAAAATATCATGATCTGATTGGACATCGTGAACGCTCGAATCTCGTGCGGCAGGGCCACTTAAACTCTCAGGGCTTTTCTCTTGCCATACGAAGTACCATGGGGTTAGATCTGCACTCAAGATCCTATGCAGTATGTCTCGTTATATGAAGGGCTTATTTCAATAGTGGTACAAGTCCATTTTTGTTCATTGTGAGATACAGAGTCCTAAAGCGAAATGATCGTTGAAAAATCTGCTGTTGAGATACCAGAAATATCCAAGCATATGGCTCAATGCTAGAGATGAACCTTTCTTTCTGTTTCTTTGGATCGTTAATTGCAGAAGCATTATAATCAGAAAAGTAAAGGTAATGGACTTGTACCACTATTGAAATAAGCCCTTCATATACAGGATGAAGAAAAAATACTGCACTTGGAAGTGAGCATGTGATTCCTGAACCAGATTCAATACAGAAGTTTACCTAGCAAAATCAGATTAGATGCATCTTGAAACCACATGTAAGAAAATGACGAGCTGGGGACACAGTCACATCACACAGCACATCAGAGTATACAGAGGAACGTGTATCACCCAACACTAACGTACCAGCCATTGTGGCTCATTGTGTAGACAGCTGGGACATCTCACATCCACCATGGAGCTATGGTTCGAATACACATCAGGTTCCTTTTTCTATTTTTTAGATGTGGGTTTCCTTGTTCTCTCGTTTACAAGCAGGAAATCATTTTGTCATATGACAATAACCTATCACATTGGAGTTTGATCCATTAAACTGTATGCACATATCTCCTAACAATATTATTCATGATCATAATTGGTTCTGTTAAGGACTTGTAGATTGGCGAACCACCAAGTGATACTTTCTCTTCACCCTGTACTAAGCTTTCGCTAGTTACTAAGAACAGCTGAAAACTTGCGCCTCATGCAGTTACAATATGATCAACTGTTGTTGTTGTTGTTGTTGTTTTGGTCTTCAGCCCAGAGACTGGTTTGATGCAGCTCTTCATTCTACTCTATCCTGTGCAAGGTTCTCCATCTCCCAGTACCTACTCCAACCTACATCCTTCTGAATCTGTTTAGTCCATTCATCTCTTGGTCTCCCTCTGCGATTTTTACCCTCCACGCTGTCCTCCAATACTAAATTGGTGATCCCTTGATGCCTCAGAATATGCCCTACCAACCGAACCCTTCTTCTAGTCAAGTAGTGCCACAAATTTCTCTTCTCTCCAATTTCATTCAATACCTCCTCATTAGTTATGTGATCTACCCATCTTATCTTCAGCATTCTTCTGTAGCACCACATTTCGTATGTGTAATTAATTGGTACAGTGGATGCACATAGCAAGCTCTCAGTAGAGCTTTGTTACGGCATCTTATGGGACAGCTGTGTCAGTCGGTAACACCCACTCAATAGATTCCAGCGCCTAATAATATCAGAAACACAGACATGATACCACAACTGAAGAAGGCTGTGTTCAGAACCTGAAATGGAGCACAATGTCTCCTTATCACAGTCATTTCAACCAATGCACATCGGAATGGAGCCCAGAAATGCCAGTACCGACTAAGAGCATTCACGGAATTGTGGCATCCTCAAATATAAAAAGAGCGCAACCTCTAGATAATATCTGTGATACTAAACGACACACAGCCGACCTAACAGCCAACCGCAATGCTTAGGCAAAAAGAATATAAGCCCATGAACGGGACAATATCAATACCGAAAGTGACTGCAGACAGGAAAGGTAGCGAAAACTCCACAAAGAGCACGTGCACAGATGCAAGAATTCACTATCACCTCACACAGCAGGCGTAGACACGTAACAATATCGAAAGATTTATAGTATGCTTCTGACATGCAATGCAGTTAAAAGAACAGTGGGGTATGGAGATATGGTACATCTATCAAGAATGTTGACAGAATTTCATCCGTAACAAAGATAAGAGAACTGAAGAATCAGTTATACTATACAGAGGACGATATACACCGTTGAGTCAAATCCTTACGACGACTTGCTTAATAGCTTGTTTGTCCGCCTTATAACGAAATACATAACTGTGTCTGCTTATAAGGGTTCAAATGATGCAGATAGCTCTGAGCACTTTGGGACTTAACAAAAAATGGTTCAAATGACTCTGAGAACTATGGGACTTAACATTTGAGGTCATCGGTACCCTAGAATCTAGAACTACTTAAACCCAGCTAACTTAAGGACATCACACATATCCATGCACCTGGCTGGATTCGAACGAGCGACCTCAGCAGTCGCGCGGTTCCGGACTGAAGTGCCTAGAACCACTCTGCCATCGCGGCCGGCGTTTAGAGATATCAGCGTGTCTTCTATTACTACCACAGGTCCCATGCAAGCACAGGAGAATGTCTCCTGCCCCAACCAGTCTGCGTCCGTGGCGCGCTGCGTGTTTCGAACCGCCGCTCACCTCGATGACAGCATTTTTGGAGGCGACCGTAGACCTAGGACAGGAAAAATGCGATTCACTTGAAGAGCTGACTCATTTCCACTGATCGAGGGTTGAATATGGACGGTCCCATGACCACTGCAGTCATAACTGACGATGTTGTTGATCAGTGCATGAACACGTAGGGGAGGTCTGCTGTGGAGCTCCACGTTCAGCAACGTACGATAAACAGTGTGCTCTGAAACACTTGTACTGTTTCGGCAGAGATGTCACGGATCACTAGCTATCTTACTTTACAGAGGAGACCATCCTCCAAACACCATGTTCTGTGAAGAGTAGTGGACGTCCAGCCATTTGGTGCGTAGTGGTAGTTTCGCCGTCCTTCTACCTCTTTCCATAGATGCCCACGACATTAGCACATGATCATTGGACCATCTTCGCCGTTTTCGAGATACTCGTTCACAGGCTAGGCTTAATAATAATCTTCTCTTTGTCAAAGTTGCTTATGTCAATGGATTTGCTCATTTACAAACCTTATCTTTGCTAGGTTGATCCCGTCCGTGTCTGCCGTGTTACCATAACTTGGCCTGTAACACCACCAGGCTACATCGGACGTCTCATTGGACAGTGGTCATAATGTTTTGGTTGATCGGTGTAGCAATATTGCAAGAGTTCGCTTTTGCCATAGCTGTGAACATTATTGATTATGAACAAGTGATACATATAGGTGACACCGTGGACACTGCCGTTTTGCAATTCCGGGCTAGTCTGAGTTGATCAGTTTTGTCTTTGTCACTGTACGTGCTGTTCGTCGAATGTGCTACAGTAGCTGTGGTACCGCACCGCGCTCTAGTACAGTGTTGTCGCGTTTCCTGCGCAGCTGCCGGTGCAGGAGGCTACCCTGGTGTCCGGTGTGCGGGACTGGACTAAGCTGTGGTCGGTCACGGCCGACTACTGCCGCGCCGCGTACGCCTCGCCCGCGGTGCGCCGGCTGCTCGCCTCGGCCGCCCAGTTCGACCTGCTGCTGGTCGAGGTCTTCTCCGGGGACTGCATGGCCGGCCTCGCCCACCGCTACCACGCCCCGCTGGTCGCCGTCGCCTCCTGCGTCGCCCCGCCCTGGGCCCGCGACAGGGTCAGTAGCGCCGCGATGCGGGCCGCGCCACCGATGTCACGTCCCGGAGCGTTCCAAAGCGCCATGGGCAGATCCGGAAGAGACGGAACTTTGTAGCGTCGTGAGGGACGTCGCCAGCGAGATCCAAGAGGCGTCACATCACAAACAGTTCGAGAGGCATATTTGGTCTTTTTATAATATAACAGTCGCGCTGTGAATATATGCTGTTCGAAAGCACCAGCACCTTGGTTCAAATGGCTCTGAGCACTATGGGACTTAACTGCTGACGTCATCAGTCCCCTAGAACTTAGAACTACTTAAACCTAACTAACCTAACGACATCACACGCATCCATGCCCGAGGCAGGATTCGAACCTACGACCGTAGCAGTCCCAGCATACTGACAACAGCTCGAAAACGCGTCATTTTTGGTACGACTGGTGAAAGTTAACAATTGGTTAATGATATATCGCTCGTTAAATTATTCAGGGCACGTTAAGGGAAACACGAGGAGAAAATCCGTCGAAATAACGATTTTATTATTGTGTTAACTTGTACTACAATCCTTTCTGAACCAGAATACGTGTGTTTTTTGGATGTTTGGCGCGTATTAATTGGAAAACAGCGTCACTCCCTTTTCTGTCAGCTGTCAACTGAGCTTTTTATACCAGCTGGAACAGACGTTCTATGTCTTCATTTATTATTTGAACACCTTTTTGCAAGTTTATCAACACAGTGCCAAGCAGGCGCAGGCAACAGCTGAACATCGGTTCAGCATCGTATTTTCATTTCACTCTTAGTAGTAATCTAAAATATTACTTGATTTTAGGAGATATTCTTATTGTGTTTATAGCTATATTTTATTCGTGAAGATCGTAAATATGTGCAGAATAGGGATGTCTAACAGTAGCAAGAGGATTAAAGGTAGCAGAAGATCCCTGTTTTTCACTTTGTCCAAATAGCCCTGAGTCATGGTATAGATATCAGAGAGCTAGTGTTAGTGAATCTATACATAACCATCCCTTACCAATGCCAATAGCACATAAAAGCTATCTACAGAGATTTGCTTGCTTAATGAATCCATGGGAAAACACAAAATCACAACCGAAGTTTCAGTAACTGTATGTGGGAACACTTGCCTAAAACAGGATTTTTCGGACTCAAATTCCTATAAGCTGGTGTCATGGATGAAGTATTGTGTTTCAGCGATGGATCGTCCAGCAAGCTGAAAGTTTTCAGTGATTCACATAGAGCCTGCGGTCAACATGAAGAATGTGGGTCTGTCAATTGACCAGCTGAGGGTGTGGGACACAGACGAAAGTGCCCTACAAATGATAAAAGAGGCCAGAACTCAAAACAAGACCCCAAACGTAAGCTCGACCATACAGAAACACGCAGTGGGGACAATTCTAACTGTATATGTAGGTTGAAAAATTGTGTGAAAACTTTAAATGCATTTTTCCAAAGTATGAGATTTTTAGTTTTAAATACAATTTCTCTGAAAAAAAAATACATCTATATCAATGAAACTTGGTACAGAGATTAATGACACCATTTCCATTAAAAAGTATTAGAACTGTGGCAATAAAACAAAAGGATTGACAAATATTTAGATATTTTTTTCTAAATGCCAATTTTTGATCACCTGCCCTTTTGGGGGTTTATGTCAGTTTAGCCGAGAGCGCTAATGCGCTGCTTCCTGGACTCGGGTAGGCGTGCCGGCCCCAGATCGAATCTGCCCGGCAGCTTAACGACAGAGGCCGGTGTGTCAGCCAGCCTGGATGCGGTTTTTAGGTGGTTTTCCACATCCCCCTAGGTGAATACCGGGTTGGTCCCCACGTTCCGCCTCAGTTACACGGCTCACAGACATCTGAACACATTTGCACTTTTCGACGGATTAAACTAGACACAGACAGTCGGGGTACACTGATTACGTCCCGAGGGGTAAGGGGTGGCGGCAGGAAGGGCATCTGGCCACCCTTTAATTTAACCTTGTCAATTCCGATTAACCATGCCGACCCTGCGTCACTGGGGGAAAAAGGCACAAGCAAAAGAAAAAACAAAAAGGATAAGGAAAGCTCTTTTGGGGGTTTGTACTGTAACAACAGTGCTACTACCACATAATCTCTACACTTCGATGAACATATCACAACTTATTTGTACCTCAAATTTGGTTTCTTTTGAACAAATGGTTTTTGAGAAAAATGTACCAACCTTAATGTGATCAACCATAGGGAATCCGCTCATGACCAGGTCGTTTTACAGTAAAAGACTGTAACTGTAAGGTGAGTAGAGACGATAGCTATTTTATATAACTCTGACAGTTGGTGTCCTTCTTTCTGTGTGTAAATTGATCAGCCAGAACATTATGATCACCAGCCTACTATCGATATAAAACCGGCCAGGTGATATCAGCGTCACGTGGCAAGGAATGACTGCTAGTCAGAGACACATGGTGCATACAGTACCAGTGAGTGTGCTGTCGGTGTTTACAATTGGGAAGGCGTCTGATACATCTGACGTCGACTGCGGGCAGCTTGTGATGGACCAGAGGCTCAGTACGAGCACTTCGGAAACTGCACGATTTGTAGGGTGTTCGAGGAATGCTCTGGTGAGTGTGTTCAGCACGTGGCGGAACCGCGGTGAAGCCACTTCTAGACGTCGACTGGTTGGTAGACCTCCCTTCATTACAGATGTCGGACGTCATATGCTGAAGAGATTCGTAAAACAGGACAGGTGGTGCACTGTGGCGAAACTGACATCAGACTTTGTTGCTGGGCAAAGTACAAGCGTGCCTGAACACACAATGCACCAACTACTCATAACGATGGGCCTCCACAGCTGACGAGCCATACATCTGGCAGTCTTAACACCACGACATCGACAACTAGGACTGAAATGTGCACGTTACCATCAGCACTGGACGAAACATCTCCTTGAGACCTGTACTGCGGGATGGAGACAAGCTGGCGGCGGCCTCGATTGTGCTCTTGGCATAACGGGTGTTCTTTGATCAAGTGGAGGCACCATAAAAGCCAAGGAGTATCTTACACTGGTTGAAATCCAAGAACCACTTCATGACGATCATGTTTCCCTACGGCATTGGCGTTTTTCAACGAGATAATGCGCCCTGCCACAAGGCCACAAATGTAATGAAGTGCTTCGAGGAACACTGTGGAGAGTTTCGATTGATATGCTGCCCCCCCCCCCCCCCCCTCTTCTCTGCCCAACTTGGAATTTACGGGGATTAGGTGACTTGTTGACTTGTGTGTTCTGATGTGGTGCCAATCCCTCCAGCTGTCTATTAAGACCGCATTGCTTCCATGCTACGATGCACATCACCGCTGTTATATCTGTCAAAGATGGACATACCCGCTGTTAGGTGGGTGGTTATAATGTTCTGGCTTTTCTGTGTTCTAAATCAACTTTGGAATTTATTGCAAATTTAAAAGATAGGTTTTATGTAATTTTTTATGTTATCTACGTAAAAGAACGTTCCCCATTCAGGACTTAGTTTGTTAGTTTGTTCGATTTTATGAACTTTTCAAGAAACGTGGACCACTGAACTGAAAGATTCCAGTTAACGAAACACCTAATTCTCTAGCCATTTGTATTTATTTGTGCATCCAAAAATATTTCCAGTTTTTAGGATACGTAATGCCTTCATAAATGTTCTGTAAGAATGTAAACAGGCACACACACACACACACACACACACACACACACACACGCACACACAGACACACAGCAGACGTACAAGGACCACAGAAAATTTGACATAAATACAGCACGTGTTTAGTTACTGCTTTCTGCTTTACGTACAAGAGATCTTTCATTTCTTGCAGTACGCGATTTTTGCACTTTTTTCTTACAAATCTATCTTGTTGAAAAAATTCTGCTAAAGGACAGAAGCACAGATCTAATAACAATAGCTTTAGGATTTTAGTAAAAAGTGACGATGACGAAATAATTTTTATTCTCTGTGGAAGGTTATTAGATATTTGCATTGCACTATTGGTAATTAAAGTTTCAAAAGCTAATGTCGTTCCTGATGCTACATGGAACTTTTCATTTTGCCTTGTGCCATGTTCACGAACATCGAATTCTTTATGTGTACTTCAGGCAGAAGAACATAGGATGCATTTGAGAAGGAATGAGAACATGTGCGACTTTGATAGAGCTGACATAGCAATTTCACGTGCATCCATTTTCTAGAAAAACTGTTCTTTACACGCCAGACGTAAATACGAGGGTGGTTCGGAAACTTCTCAGAATCACCACGAGAAGTCAGTTCTAGCGCAACGGACTGTCCACGTGATATTCATTGGACTGTTGCCCGTAAACACGTGCCACGTCAGTGCTCTGTGGCGGTGACGTAACTCTGTTATTGTTCCCGCGTAATGATTTGCGGAGATGGAAAAGATCGAGATTCGAGCAGTGATTAAGTACTTCATAAAGTAAGGTGTGAAAGCAAAGGCCATTCATGCCGATTTTCAGAATATACTGGAGGACTCTGGTCCTTCATATTCAACTGTTGC
Source organism: Schistocerca cancellata (assembly GCF_023864275.1). Taxonomy (NCBI): domain Eukaryota; kingdom Metazoa; phylum Arthropoda; class Insecta; order Orthoptera; family Acrididae; genus Schistocerca; species Schistocerca cancellata. Next base: position 14,608,447 of record NC_064631.1, on the reverse strand, counting down.
CAAGCGGACAAATGAATTCAAATTTGGTCGGGAGAGCTTAGATGATGATCCGCGCAGTGGTCGGCCAAGATGTGTCAGTACTCCAGAAATCATTGCAAAAGTGCACAAAATGTTCATGGAGGATCGCCGATTGAAAGTGTGTGAAATTTATCATGCTTGCCAGATGTCATCGGAAAGGGTATATCACTTTTTAACTGAAGAATTAGAGACGAAAAAATTATCTGCAAGTTAGATGCCGCCACTCATGACGCACGCCCGCACACATCTGCCGTCACCATGGCAAAATTACACGAACTAACGTATGCATTGTTGCCACACTACCCTGTTCACCTGATATGGCTACGTCAGACTTCCATCTCTTCCCAAAACTGAAAATAGTTTTTTGGTGGAGGAAGATTCATTTCAAACGAAGAACTGAGAGACGGAGTTGACTGCTATTTTGCAGGCCTGGAGGAAACTCGTTTTCGAGATGGGATCAAGGCACTGGATCATCGTTGGACCAAATGCATTAATCTACAAGGAGACTACATTGAAAAACAAAAAAATTTCAGTACTTTTTTTCTATTCCGTTCCGAGAACTTTTCAAACCACCTTCGTAACAACTGGCGCTGGAGAGCGCTAAGGTCGCAAACCATGATGAGGAGCACTTTACGTTCCGCGTCACGTGTCAGCTCCTTTCTGAGTGTACAATAGATTGGTGTGTATCACGATGAGAAACACCTCCCGTGTGAGGTGCTTTACCAGATAAACTTCCAGGGTATGAACGAGGCACAAACGCACTAACCTAGTAGAAGCTAGAGAAATGTCTTTTTGCAGAACCATACTGTCAGCTTTACCTTTCCATTCACTAGTAATTTAACATGTGGAGCCGGCCGGAGTGGCCGAGTGCTTCTAGGCGCTACAGTCTGGAACCACGCGACTGCTACGATCACTGGTTAGAATTGTGCCTCAGGCATGGATGTGTGTGATGTCCTTAGGTTAGTTAGGTTTAAGTAGTTCTAAGTTCTAGGGGACTGATGACCTCAGAAGTAAGTCCCATAGTGCTTAGAGCCATTTGAACCATTAACATGTGGAGTTCAGGAATTTCTTGAAAGCTTTTCACATACTTCCGTAAGTGTTGTTGGTTGACGAGTTGCACTAGGCACTTCTCGTCCCATCATATCACACAGGAACTCGACTGAAGTCTGGAGATCGTGCTGGCCAGGGAAGCTGCTGCACGTTTTGCAGAGCACGTTGAGTTTCAAGGGCAGTGTGTGGGTGAGCGTTATCCTGTGTTCGACTTCTGGGGATCCCTCCGCCTGGCTGCTGCTGTGTAGATTCTCTGACAATGCGCGCAATGTGCGCCACTGATCGCACTGGGTAGCCTCTGGCCACCAGTGCTCCGCTGAAGCCAGGGTGCCCTGTGGTTGAGAAGAACTCGTCACTGCTCGGCGCCCCAGTATGGGCACACCCACGGAGCCGTGTCAGCTGCTGACACCTGCTGCACCGGCGACTGGGAAGCCATCAGTCGCGATGTCCGCAAGGTCCTGTCATGATGGACCATGCGCTGTGGGGGCGGGTTGCCGTGAAGTCCGGGCGTCAGGCCTCCGTGGCGCCTGCTGGAAGTTCTCGCTGTAGTTAGTCAGGCCATGGTGCCGACCGAACTCAGGCCGACCTCCAGAGCTGAAGTTGACATCTGGCGGCGAACGGATGACTCCTGCGAGACGGAACAGATTTCCGGAATCTTCACCTACGAACACTGAACATTCGGACACGGTCCACATTCGTCCTCAGATCCGAACTGCTTCCTAATGGCTTCTGTCTGTTGCTGCCAGCGCTCCACTATTTATATCCGGCAGTAGGACGTTTTTTACCCTCGGTGGTAGCTTTTTGTTATTACTTCCACAGTATATTATCCAATAGACATCCACTCAACTCCAACTCGACATAGTAGCATGAGTATCCCCCTCCTTCGAAATTGATGAATCCTCCATGACCTGAACTGTACGCCCTTCGCCCTTTCCAACGCTTACTAGCTGTGGCCGCAACACCTGTTGTAACAACACTAACAACACAATACCTTCCCGTTGGAAGATCGCAAAAGAAGGAGCCTAACAACAATCCGCATGTACCAAATGCTCGTTAGTGCATCCTCCAGAAACACTAAAGGTTAACGAGGGTTCTGACTTATCACACAACAGATTGGTTGGTTGGTTGTTTCGGGGAAGGAGACCAGACAGCGAGGTCATCGGTCTCATCGGATTAGGGAAGGACGGGGAAGGAAGTCGGCCGTGCCCTTTGAAAGGAACCATCCCGGCATTTGCCTGGAGCGATTTAGGGAAATCACGGAAAACCTAAATTAGGATGGCCGGACGCGGGATTGAACCGTCGTCCTCCCGAATGCGAGTCCAGTGTCTAACCACTGCGCCACCTCGCTCGGTCACACAACAGACTGTAAGACATGCAGTAGGGCCAGAGAGTCTTGGACGAACGCAGCAGGCCTACGTCGCATGCGCAAATGACCATCACTTGCGTGCAGGCAGAACCCGCTTTCGTAGCTGAAGGCCACGACGCGCCATTCCATCCTCCAAGTAATACTCTGGTGGCACCAATTGAGCGGCCCACGTCGATGCTGTGGCATGGAAGACGGGTTAGATTTGTATGTGCCCGTATTCCCACCTCTAATAACCCGTTCGCAGCAGTTCGTGTTAACACGTCTGGGTTCACAAACAATCTTAATTCTACTATGATAGCTGCGTGGTGTGCCGCACCTACCCTAACAATAAGTCTGTTCTGGCGGGCGTCCGTGCTGTGTAGGCATCCAGAACCACGTCTACAGGTGTGAGAATGTTCACGTGACCCCTGATACCAGCATCGTTGCACAACTGACATAGCATGTCCAACTTACTCAGCTGTTCTCCGAAAAGACTATCAATCCAGCCACTCAGAGAACCACAATACGATCCCTTAGAAACTCGCTCATTTGACTGTAGGAAGCACAAGTTCATCTCCGTGGCATGGTTGCCAGTCTGCTTCATCCATCTGTACCACACTGAGCCTTCTGGCTCTGGTGGGTATGCAACCACGCTATCTGTTAGCGGACAATTCTGAAACCGTTATCAGTACATCTGCTGCCCCCAAGGTGGTATACGCTGTCGTCGGGTCAAAGTGCCTTTTAATTATTAGACATTTCATTTCCATCTCTTATGTCATCGTCTCTCTTCTGTCACATCTTCGTGCCGAGAGACTAAATTTGTCATTGGATCCCACGGCTCATAATGCTTTTGACATCCACAGTCCCTTTACTTCAAGCTTCATTGCAAGCAAAATGGTTCAAATGGCTCTGAGCACTATGGGAGTTAACTGCTGAGGTCATCAGTCACCTAGAACTTAGAATTAATTAAAGCTAACTAACCTAAGGACATCTCACACATTCATGCCCGAGGCAAGATTCGAACCTGCGACCGTAGCGATCGCTCGGCTCCAGACTGCAGCGCCTAGAATCGCACGCATTGCAAACAGTTACAATTACACAGTACCCTTGAGTGTGAGGTCGCAAAAGGCCAATAATATTTACACCATTCGACAGCCACGTACTGTCTGCCGCGCAACCAAGATTTTGGTTACTAATAGCAACAGGGGGTGAGTTTAGATTTATCCAGTGGTGAGCGTGGCTGAGTTGCTTAATAGACGAGTAAACCACAAAAGTGCTGCAGTGGTAGTGGTGTTGATGCAAAGCAGAGCAATGTCAGCGATAAACAAAGCAGGCATTGCATTACATCTACAACAACAGTTTCAGAAGTTGATATTTCGTCAGAAAGCAATCCAAGGAACTTCGGAAGAGTGAGAAAGAAGTGGCGCAAGAAGTATTAGCGTTTCTGCAAGGTGAATCATGGAATATGTGGTGTCCTATAAGCTCTACTGGGCGGAAAAGTCCATGAGGAATACAATTATGATGATAAATGCTTAACAATTGAAAGTGATACTGAAACAGGTATGTATGTAATCTACCATCCTTGTCGGACGGGGAGTCACAAATCCCGTCTCCACTGAAACATAGTAAGGACGATAGTAGTCCAAGGAACGGGTACTTAACCGAATTATGTACTTGAAAAATTATCCGCAGCGTAGTAAAAACAATTATGAGCATATTTCGAATACATTCGGAGCAATATGACCGTGTAATGCATAAGAAAAACAACGAATATTCAAGGGAGAACAAGGTTCACCTGATACAAAACTGGTGTTACTGCGTTTCAGGGGTGCTCGATACAGTTCACAGGGTGTGCTTGGTAGAGACCAACTAGGTTATGCACATCAAATGTAGCGCGACATAGGTTACAGTGGTTTCCAGGAAAGTTGTCGATGGTTGCACAACTTAAAAAAGTTCTACAGAATTGGAAGATGTGAGATAACGAAATTTCAAACAAAGCGTCGACGTGACGATGCACAGCAAACTATGGAATCGGCCCGAAAACTAGTATATAAGATAAAAAAAAACGTATCCCATTGTTCAGGAAGGAATTTCTTTTCAACTCAGACCAGTCAGAATTTGCGGAGGAAAGGCATATGAAAGGAACACTGGAAATTGGAGGTAGCGAGAGAGTTACTTCAAGCTCATCTAACATCAATCCCTTAACGCATTCGTGAACAATTATGGTGATTGTTAATCTGGGTGGTAGGTTGGCTGGAAAGTTATTTGTAGTGGTGCGAGAAGCTGGAGATGCTCTGCCCCACACGATTCTTTCTAGTGTGCCTTATCTTGCAAGTACAGTGGGGAAGACTTACGTCACAGCAAGCAACAGTGGAAAAATGGTACGCCGGGAAAACTTAAAACATCACATCAAGCAACTCTACGGGGAGGAAGTGATGGAATGTATTCGAAGATTCGACAAGTTACGTGAAAGAAGAGCGAGGCTGCTGAGCTCGTTGATATTCTTATTAAGTTGCAGAGACAAGGGCATTATTCCAACGTTTGCCAAAATTGTGCATTTCATAAATTCCACTGCTGCAAACAACATCAAACGTAAAGCAAGCATGGCTTTGGTGAGAGAAAGGATTCGTTTTGCTCGGCGTGAATTGGATTCTGTATCAAAGGATATGTTCCACATACATTTGGAACTGGCAGCAAGACTATCTTGTCGTGGGACTGGGTGGATGGTGTGACATGGGCTAAAGCAAACTGGAGCCATGATAAAGCTGTGACGAGGCAAACTGCCAAGATTGACAGACTTTCTAAACAGATGCAGCAGGAAGTTCCAACTCAACGATCTGTGGTTAATTTGACAGAGAAAACTTTAGATAACGCGACTGTGTCTGTGCTAGCAAAAGGACTGAATTTTGCTCCCACACCTGTTTCACCGCCACTAGTGGATTTCGTCAGTGCCATCGAAGAAGCTGTACGCCGTCTTGATACAGATGAAGCGGAGGAAGTTCGTCGAGAGTCTTGCCGTGTATTGACCAGGGGTGCACCAATGAAGAATAACATCTCGCCCATGGAGAGGATAGCCCTCCGTAACTTACGAGCAGCTGTGGACACAGTAGTCTTAAAATCTGACAAAGGAAACGCTACTGTCCTCATACCAAGGGATGACCATATTAATAAGATCAATGTTTTATTATGTGATTCAACGTATCGCAAAATCGATAAGGATCCCACGAGCCGAGTAGTGCGAAAAACTGCAGAACTTTTATCAAATAGTTCTCTACCGAAGGAGGTCATCAAGAGACTGAAACCAAACAGTTCAGTTCCACCTAGGCTATATGGACTGCCTAAGATCCACAAGGAAAATGTGCCATTACGTCCAATTGTGAGTAACATTGGAGCTGCCACCTACGACCTAGCAAAATTCTTGGCATCTTTGATCAAACCAATGATAGGCAAGTGTGCACATCACATAAAGAATTCTGGTGATTTTATCAGTCGACTTCGGTCACTACAACTGCAAAGTAATGATTTATTGGTCAGTTTTGATGTGGTTTCACTGATCACAAAGGTGCCTCTGGTGGACTCACTACACCTCACTGGCAATATGTTTGGTGCAGACATTACAGCGTTGTTTGAGCACACTCTCTCCTCTACATATTTTATATTTAATAACGAATTTTACGAACAATCTGATGGTGTCGCCATGGGGAGTTCTTTGTCTCCCCTGGTGGCCAATCTTTTTATGGAGGATTTTGAGGAGAGAGCACTCGACTCTGCCACTTTTAAACCGACAGTATTTTGGCGGTACGTTGACGACACTTTTATAGTGTGGCCTCATGGTCTGGACCGTCTCCAAGAATTTTTACGTCACATGAACTCCATACTAGGAAACATAAAATTTACCATGGAGATAGAGAGAGATGGTTGTCTGCCATTTTTAGACGTCTTGGTGCGACGGAAGAGTGACGGCACACTTGGTCACTCGGTGTACAGAAAGCCCACTCATACAGACCTGTATCTACAAGCTACTAGTTGCCACCATCCAGCACAAACAATGGGCGTTCCCAAAACCTTGGTCCACCGTGCCCATACTATCTCTGACGCCGACAGTCTTCAACCGGAACTGGAACACCTGCAAAAAGTATTTTTGAAGAATGGCTTTTCACCTGGGCTAGTGAACAGAGTGATGAAGACCTACAAACGACGGAACAAGGAAGAGGAAGAGGCCTTCAGGTCGACTGTTTATCTACCATTTATTGGGAATATTTCTGCACAGATAGGCAGAATATTGAGAAAGTATCAAGTGAGAGTCATCTTTCGCCCTCCTTTCAAAATTTCATCACTGGTGGGATCCGTTAAAGACGACCTGGGCCTGCGTAAACCAGGTGTTTACAAAATTCCGTGTGAATGCGGGAAACATATGTAGGGCAAGCAACACGAACTGTGCAGGAACGCATTGTGGAAAACCAACGGCATACTCGCCTTCTCCAACCCACCAAGTACGCAATCGTCGAAAATTGTATTTCCACAGACCATTCCATGAATTACGACGACACAAAAGTTTTGGCCCATACATCAAACTTTTGGAGCTCGATTATCAATGAATCTGTGGAAACAAGATTGTCTGACAATGAGACTCTCATCAATCGAGATAGCGGTTATCAGCTGAACTCTGCTTGGAATCCTGTTATAGAGAAACTTCGTAGTCGACGTAGTTATCTGCATAAAGATGGAAATCGACCTGACACCGGTACACCAGGCTTTCACAGTGGAGGGCGCGAGGTGCAGCGCACGGAGCCGTTATGAACGCGCACGCTGAGCAGCGCATGCGCAATGTCACCTCAGAAGGCTTTAAATAGCGGAGCTCAGCGCGTACTCGCCCACCTTCTCCTTTTCCTTGAACACATCCGCACACTACATATTGTCCGCCGCCTTGATCCCCCTCACCCCCTGGTGTCTCCCTTCCTCTCCACTCCCAACCAGTTGCCGCGCCTTTACCGTTGTGTCCCTCCCTCTCTCCGTCTCCACACCCTCCATCTCCTTTCCCAACACAACTTCCACCGTCTACCCCTCCCGGATGATGAGCTTCGCCCTGACATCTACCCTTCCTACCAACTCTAACCCCCTCTTCCTGCCTCCTCCTCAGGGCTCCCTCTCCCCCCCCCCTCTCTCCTTCTGAGCGGATTTCCCCTCCTACTCCCCCTCCATCTCTTGTGCCTTCTTTCAGTGTCTCTGCGCTCCCTCCTGCCCTGTCTTCCCTTTTCCTCTCCCGCCCCATGTGTCTCCTGCCTCTTCGTGAACCCACAGTTGCCCCTCCTCTCTTCATCCCGCCGCTTCCCCAGCTGCCCCATGCTCTCCCCTCCTTTTCCATCCTCTCTGACCTTTCCCCCGGCAGGTCCCACGTGGTAGTTTTATTCTTCGTCGTGTGTGCTCCAGGTGGGTTTTAAGTGTGTTGTTTCGGAGTGTTTTTAATACTGTGGCCAACTTTTAACCTGTGCATGCGCATCCAGTGTCTTCTCTGTGTTTTAAGAATCGCCAACTGTGTTTTTTTGACTTTCTGGTGACTTTTTAACTGTCCCCAATGGACGTCTACGTGTCAGTGTATTTTTACCTCAATTTTCTCCCCTTACTCTGTTTTATGTTCCCCTTTTATCTCCTTATGTATGTATTATTTTATTCTTGTTTTAGTTGTCATGTCACTCGGCTGAAGAGCGGCGGATTGTGCTGCTGACAGCCCTCCCCTGCCCATATGGGGCAGGGGAATGAAATTACAATAAAGAAAAAAACAAAACAAAAGCGTACTCGCCAGTACTACTACAGTGTCATTCACCTGAAGATGGCCAGAAGACTCTACGCCGAAATATCGTGGCAGGAAGTTACTGATATCCGGCAGTTCTCCCGTGTTTTTATGGAACAATCAGTACGCCGGGAAAACTTTAAACATCACATCTTCACGAGAGACTGTTTCGCATTTGGTTGCATTCAATCACATTTCATGAGTATCATCACTCCTTTCCACATGTATGAGTGTACACACATTCTTTAAGAGTGAATACCTAGCTGAACGTTCTGCTCGGTTTGTAACACACAAGGAGTTTGCCTTCGATCTTGACGGTGCGAACCTTTGTGATCACTGTGGGGCGGCATTTTTCGTTTGGTGTTCGTAGTGCAAGTTAATGGTTTGTTTCCATCATTTCTTGAATGTCGACGAGGTCCATTTTGTGAAGTGTAATACACACATCCCACAGAAGGTTGATCTCTGCACCTCCCGAATACTCATTTACCATCGCTATCGCGATGAACATGGTGAGTCATTAACAACTAATATTTTTCCTGTCATAACAGTTAACACTAGACTCTCAGATGAGCCTCACTGAAGATTGAACCTGCGACCTTGCACTCAATGTGTTACTTGGTAGTAGCATCGGAGCACGTATTCATTTCTCCTGCCCTTTTTACCTCGACGATTGCTCCCGTCCGGCGCACCGTCTGCATTCCTCCCTGTGCAGTGTTTGTGCTCAGAGCGTTATCAGCGACAGTACATTAGTCAAGCTCTACGATGGCCGTGTAAGCATTTCGCTGTTCCGCAACAGTGTTCCTCTCTTCTGCGGCTCTGTGAGTTAGAAATGTTTCAAGGTTAAAAGAGAGCACGGTTTACTCCCAGTACAAAATCCATGTATTTACCTATTTCTGTTTTGCAGCTGTGAACCACACAAAAGCCAGACTGTTTCTTTTTGACCAACATATATGTCTAACATTTTTCTTATTGTAATCCCGCTAAATCGCAAAGATTGATTTTAAAGGTATTTTCGTGACACATTTGGTTTATTTCCGTGTTTATTTAGTTTCTGTGTGAGCTGGAGGCTGAGCTTCAGTTATTCGGAAGTTGACATTGGCACTGGTGAGCCTCTGGATGGCACACAGTATGTTCGCGTGGAAGTAATGAATGTTTCAAAGTACTCAAATAAAACAAAGAACTCCTAGCTCTGCACTTCAGTGATTCGGCCACAGCCGATTGCTCCTTCGTACGTTGATTTACCCTCTACGTGGCGATTACAGATCCACACTAGCTCTATATGGAGTTTCCATTTTGTCCTTATTCGTGCAGTTCATTATTTAGAGTTTAGTACACGCAGCACTTGTCTCATACATTCGTTCGCCTCCCTGTCTAGTGTACTGCAACGTTTCATGACCGAGCGTGATAGTTCCCACATAGACTGGAGCAGCACACTGCTTGAATTGCAGTGAATTCATAGTCTCCCAGACATTCACATCATCAGACTATAATTTTTAAAGGATGACATACAAGTTGTGCACATAAAAAAGCTAAAAAAGGAGCGTCAAATAGTACATATTCTTGTTTTCTTATCAATCTCGTATCTAGCCTCCTTGTGAGACATGATCCCGTGTGGTGACTGTAAAGGTGTACCTTCGCCTGACAAGAAACACTAATTTTGTCAAAAGAAACAGACGCTCCTTTTCGCTGATGCTGCTGGAATTGGCGATATAAGATTACTCAGAAAAAACGGAGCTCTATTACCCACCCACATCATGGCAGTCAAACCACTGCTCCTGAGACAATGTTTCTCCTCTTTACATATATTTATCGAGAGGAAATGATTTTGGTACAAATTTACTTTTGGTTCGTGGTGCTCCAAATTATTTAATCTTCTCAGCCACATGAATAGCATAGTCAGAGAGTTGAAAAAGTTGTCTGGAAGAGTCCTAATGAGGTTTTAGTTAGCTGAAGAGTTGCAAACTCAATAACTCCCGACACTATCCTTCGTGTTTAAGACTTTAAGAGTTCGTTCACAGCACAGTTTAAACTCCAACTGATGGGTTTATTTTTAATGAATAGTCGCACACGTTCGTCAAGAAACTGAAACTTCGTGTTACTCAGAGATGCCTGAAAGTTTTTGTTTAGATAATGTATAACAGCTTTAATTTTGAAAGCAACATCTTCTGTACAGACTGCAAAATCGTGATTTTTCCGAATGTCCTCATACCAATCAACAGACATTACCAGTGCAAGGTAAGGAACAGCTACATCTGGTTCTGAAGACCAATTCCTTGTCAATGGTAGCAGAATGTGATACGCCATAACAAGATTTATTCAAAGACAAACTTACATGTCGGCTTCGTCAGTCGTGAACACGGTTTCTTTTTGTGCAATTCTCTGAGGAATTGTTACATCAGTCACAAGCATTTTGATGTTCGCTACAGAACAGAAAATGTCTATTGGCATTAGCAGCTTTCCACTATATTCAATGTCGAACAAACGGAGTTTGCGGAAATCATTCACCTGTTTCTAGATGCCATTGCAAAGTTGAAATATTCTAGTCTGTTTGCATTCTGGACGTTCAGAGAATTCAAGTATACCATTATTATTATTATCCAGAACTTTACTCTGATCTCCTACAGCATTTTCTTCCTGGTCTTCCTTTACATCTATAAGCTATGATCCTTTTTTTTTCTTTTTGAGTCTGGAGAAACAATATTTCAGTATATTCTGCCAAAACGTTTTGCTCAACAGTGGCTTGTTGTCCCTCCCTGCATTCTTACTTTTGAAATAGTGGATTGGGCTGGGTACTCTGCTTTCTTTCCTTTATGGTGTTGCACTGTAAGTCTTTTCCGGTTCTTCAATCGCAACATTTCTATTACCACTTTGGGCATTCTAGGAATATGATATCGACTTCATCTAAAAGAAGGTTGTCTACATCATCACTGTCATTTTCATAGAGTACTAGAAGAATTTCTTTAGAGTTGAGAAAGAACTTCCATTTTCTGTAAGATATGATGAAAGTGGTATATCATATTATAAAAGTATTTTGGTGCTCAAATTAATACTAATTTGAATGAAGATATTCCTTTATTCGTTTACCCTGCGTTCTAGTTTAAAAGAAATGAAAATATAAACAGTTAACATTTTATAAAGATTATGGACTCTCTTTTTCGCCAGATCTAGGCCATTGTAAATCTTACAGGATTACATACTGTTAGCGTGTTGTGTGTGGGGGGTGTGATGGAGGGGTGGCTAATTTTAGGTCTAGTGTGCTTACAATCCCCCACTTTTGTCAGCACCATTATCGATTCTTTGCAATTATTACTTCGTCGTATGTAATGTATGCGAGTAACTTTAAAGTTTATGGTTGAGAAACTAGTTCATGTCCGTTAAAAGTATTTATGTTGGCAGCATCCTTTCCAGTCAACGCAAAATCAATTAAACAGTTTGTGTTTTGTAGTCTGCTACCAGGTAGTTCCAAATTTTACCCAGCAAAATAGAGTTTTATATATCAGTTAGGTTTTAGTAATTGAAAAAATCAGTCTAGGGGAAAAATATTCTGAATCATGGCATAAAATTCTGTAAAGGAGTCTTGTTACAGCTGTATGCATTTTTAGGTACTGATATTAACAACAATCACAGTTAAAACTAGCTTTAAAATGTTGGCATTCAAATGAATGTTGCTCGATAGTCAATGTCAGAAGACATACTGGTGTGTGTGGCGTTATTGGGCAGCTGTGTGTTGCAGATGGGCAACCCTGACCATCCAGCCTACATGGAGAACTTCTTCCTGCCGCTGGTGGCACCACTGGGTTTCTGGGAGAGGACGGCCAACACGGCGTTCTACCTGCTGGCGAGACTGGCCAACTGGTGGCTGTCGGAGCGGGTGATCGACGCCGCGGAGCGGGCTGCGCTGGGCAGCGGGGCGCCGCCCACCAGCCAGCTGGTCCACAGCACCAGCCTGCTGCTGCTCAACAGCCACTCCAGCGTCAACCAGCCCGTGCCGCTCTCGCCTGGCGTGGTCGAGGTTGGCGGTCTCCACATACAACAGGCCAAGCCCCTGCCAAAGGTCTGTGCCACTGTCTCACCTCCGGAATAACAGGCTACTGTGCTACTTAATACGTGTAAGATTTGTCTTATCCATTTCCCCGATCCTATCGCTTCCCTCTTATCCACTTTATTTCATTATGATTATTACCTCCACTACCATCGACTGCTGGCTTACACACTCACATTGAGGTCTGTTCTTCTTTCAACATCCCATTAATTACAGCTTTTAGCAGTCTCATATCTTAAAAGATGGAACAAAGAAAGACAAATATACACTTACAGTATTTTTAATTTTAGAGAAAAGATTGATTGGAGCATTGTCTTTCATTTTATGAAAGTAGTTGGCTTAAACTACACGAAGTGAAGGGTTATTCACAACAGACTGCAACTAGAGGAATCATATGATATGATAGAGGAGTTGCAGTTACAAACGAAATGAGACAGATTGTAGCCTATCACTGATATTATCCAAAATTTATATTGAGGTACAAATAAAGGAAACAGCAAAAGTAAAGGAAAAAAAGAAAGAGCTTCTGAATGAGAATGCTGGTACATGTTAACCAATAAAACGTTTAAGATTGCCGGTAACATACTGTATATACAATTTGTGTTTAAAATTATGTATAAGGAGAAAGAATACATATGGAACAAATAATCTGTATAATGTTTAAATGTGCTGCCATCGTAGTTAAATTAGACAGTGAGAAAGAAACGAAAATAACATTTTTTATTCGGCACATCATTTTACTTTCCCACAATCGGTATTAACAGAAGAGCTGTATGTTGTTTACAAAATATACAGCTGCCTCAACGTTTATCAGACTATCGTGTAAAAATGTAATGTAAGTTGGTCAGATAATTTGGATACTGTTGCCAACAGTTTTTCTCTATTAACAGATTTTACACACACACACACACACACACACACACACACACACACACACACACACACACACATTGTGTGTATATAAAATCTGTTAATAGAGAAAAACTGTTGGCAACAGTATCCAAATATATAGTTTAAAAATTGGAAGTAAGTGGGTTAGGAATTTCGAGATTTCTGCTAACTTCCTCCTTTATATATTATGTAAATGTTTATACACGATATACATACTTCACGAATATACAGGCTATATCAGTCCTAACGTTTATTAGAATATCAAGTAAAAATTTGAAGTAAATCCGTCGAGAACTGTTGAAGATTTTCGGTAATGACGTCAGAAGTTGCAAAGAACTTGCAAGAACATTAAAAATGGGTATAAATAGAAAGAAGATTATAAGATAAACACCGATAAGAGTAAAAAGTGGGTAATGTAATGTAGTCGAATTAAATCAAGTGATGCTGATAAGATTGTACTGAAAAACGGAACACTTAAAATTGTCAATGTGTTTAACTATTTGGGCAGCAAAATAAGTGACAATGGCTGAAGTAGAGAGAGTACAAAAGCAGCCTAGCAGTTGTAATGCTTTCCAAAGTAGTTTTCTCAAGACGGTTATCACGGGCCTTTTCTAAATCAATGAAAATTAATCCTAGGTTTTTTGATTTTTTCTACACGTTTTTCTAAGATCTGTCGTAATATGAAAATATAGTCTAAGCTCGATCTCTCAGTTGTGAAGTCACTTTGTTCTTCCTGGGCTTTAAATTTATTTCCAGCTTATTTTTAATTCTTCAATAAAATTCTTCAGGGTATCAGACCGCATCGTCATAATTTAAAATGCGCCAACGTTTCGGCCAGCGTTGCAGCTAGCCTTCATCAGGGCCTTACGTTAACTGCTAAATGAAACACACTTGGTTCCTTAAATAGCTGCACGAGAAAACCGTGTCGTTACTTGATTGGCTGTAAAAGGAGGAGGAGGAGGGGTGAAAGGTATGCTTTATTGGTGTTTCCTTTATTATCTGTCATTGGCTGAAATAGCTGTTTTCTATTGGTCTTTATATTAATCCACCCCATTGGAGGAGACGGACGAATAGCGAACAGGTGATGGCTGTGACGTCACACTGTTTACATGCTGTCCAGAAGCCGGCTGCGGCGTGCCATTGCTTTGTGTGCTCGCGTCCACTACTGCGGCTCTCCGCGTGTCTGCATGGGCCGCCACGGCTCTGCCGCCGCTCCGTAGCCCTGCTATTGCAGGCAGCCAAGACCTCGGAAGCTTGTACCCGTCCTCTCTATTCATGTTGGCGGGTCTTTTGGCTATTTCTATCGCCTCTCTAATCTTTCTTTTGAAAGTGAGAGGCTGTTTCGCCAGGACGCGGGCTTCTTGAAAAAATATTGGTTTCCCGCACTCGTCTCGGTGTTCCGCCACTGCTGACTTTGTGTGTTGTTTCAGGCGGATATATCTTTAATGTTCCGAGAGCCTTGTGCTAATCGGACGACCCGTCTCACCTATGTAGACTAATCCACACGCACAGCCAATTTCATACACGCCAGCTGTGTGTAGTTTGCCAACTGCATCCTCGGTAGAACCGAGCATGTCTGATATTTTGTTATTACGGCCAGAGGTGGTTGTTCTGGGTATTGATTTCTCAGGATCTATGCACCCAAATTGCGTGAAAATGTAATCACATGTCACTTCTAGTATAATATATTTGTCCAATGAATACCCGTTTATCACATGCATTTCTTGTTGGTGTAGCAATGGCCAGTAGTGTATGATTTGTTTGTAGACACGAACTGACTCTGAATGTACCTAAACATGATGTAGTGTACGTAAACAGTATCCAGTTCTTTACGAGTACGCTACTGACACGAAATCATTAGAAACAGCAACTGTTGCAAAATACCTGGTAGTAGCGGTATAGAGCAAACTAAAGTAGAATAATCACAGTAACCACAATGCGGGGAATAAAAGGTGCCAGGCCGGGATATGTTAGAGGAAAAACCATTCATTCATGAAAGAAGTTTTTCACAAAACAGTTCTTCATCCGACTGCAAGTATTGCTTGTCACTGTCGGACTCTTGGCGGGCCACATTAAAAGAACAGGTAGACGAGACCCAACTCTGAACGACACTGACACAGTGATTTAGTCACCGCGCGACCGCTACGGTCGCAGGTTCCAGTCCTGCCTCGGGCATGGATGTGTGTGATGTCCTTAGGTTAGGTTTAAGTAGTCCTAAGTTCTAGGAGACTGATGACCTTAGAAGTTAAGTCACATAGTGCTCAGAGCCATTTGAACCATTTAGTCACCACGAGAGCAATATTGAGAGGTTAAAAGATCTCGATAGATAGACACTATGTGAGAAGCATTGTACGTCACGCTGAGGTTTACTGTTGAAAAAGGGAGAACGTTCCAGAAAGCGTTCGGCAACATATTACTTTATCCAACATACGAGTTGCAAAATGACCACAACGAGAAATTAGAGTCGATACTGGTAGGTGTTATATCATAGCCTGTTAGGAAACGGCTGTAGACTGTACAGTGTTTAAGTAAACTCAAAACGTAACGCCCTCCTAATAATGTAAAAGTACAATGTAACACGAAAATAATCGTATCGCAGTCTGCATCCCATGGTGCGCGATTTCCTACGATGTCATAGTTCCCGAAGACCGTGTCGAGATGCCTCACGAACTCTGCCGGACGGTATGTGTGTCGTGATCTGGTTGCAAGTGGTGTGATGTGGACTGAGATGGGATCAACACCTCCTGCAACACTTGCTCTGCCAACATATAGCGTCACTTGTAATGACCACAGCATGGGAGAGGACAGTCCTACCAGTGTGTGCACTGCCTGGACGCGAGTGCCAGGCAGAACCCAGCGAATGTTCATATAATGAAAAGGCTGTAATCGTACTCTTTCTTCCTACTACATTGAGTGACACGCCAAGACCACATGAAAAGCACCTATAGTAATACTTAAACATGAAGTATGGTACTATCACTGTAGTAAGTTTAAAAATAATTAAACCTGCAACCTATCAAATTGGTTGTTACATAGCAAAATTGTACTTTGCTTAAAACAAACAATTCCCTACATTTCCACAGTGTAATTTTTACATAGCAAAAGTGTGCATTGCTACATCTCCACAGAGTAGTTTGTAAATTAGCAAGAGTGTAATTTCAATAAAAAACGAACCACATCTCCGCAGCGTAATTGTTATGTATCAGGAGCGCACTTTATTTCAAAACATTTCTTGCATGTTCAAGCGAGGCAACCAATACAGTAATAAATTGGGCAATAAATTAGATCGATAATGGTTCTAAATAAACAACTTTATCTGTTCTCCAGCCAGCAAGATAACAGTTCTCCATTTACATGTAACGCAATTGGTCTAGACGGGTCGGTGAGAGGAATGAAGTTGATCTTGGCGGTGACAAGGTGGGATGGGGGACCCAAATAACTGGGCTCGCACCAGCACAGCCCTGTACACGCATCCTGTGGCATGGAGACGTCGTCACTTTGGTAATGAGGGAATGTGTGCGTGCGGTAAAACCTATAGAGTATGACGAAGGCTGAGTTACAGTATGCAGTTTCATATGGAAGGAGTTCACAGCATATATGCAGAGATGAAGAGGCCTGTACAGAATAAATTCTCATGCAGAAATCCATCAAACCAGTTTCCGGACTCAAAACCAATATAGCAACAGCAGATTCATGGCACCATATGTGCCCAACCGAAGTATCTCTTCCTGTTTCGTTAGAGCAACTCCTTTCTCCCAGAGAGACCCATTTAGTTTAAGTTTCCTGATGTCTGCTTTGTGTTTTTGTGTGGACTGTACCACCCTGTTACAAAGCAGCCAATGAATTTCTGAATTAATTTGACGGGTGCTGTCGTGACTATTTGCTGAAGACCCGAAACATTGGAGTCCATGTCCAGAATGTCTCACTCCACCATCTGCTATGCGGTGCTCTTGTGTGCTGTCGTGACCACTTGTTGAAGATTTGAAACTTTGGAGTACACATGCAGAGTTCCTGACGTTAACAACCCGTCTGTCCTCCATTTAACAGATGCACCACACTTCCTCACAAGTTTTCTAATGAACCTAATTCTTCCATTCTTCATTCTTCGTACTGGTTGTACGTACTCTACACATGTCATTATGCATCATATTTTAACCATGGTTATTGAAATCACGAGACGGGCTCTGGAATGTTACCACTGTGGATGTGATAGTACGCTCTCTGTCTCTTTCTCTTTGATATGGACGTTATATTCCATTTATGCACATTCAGAGAGAACTGACATTTAGCACACTAAGCGAGAAAACAATCTAAGCAGCACTGGATTTCCAGCGACGATTCTTCCCAGCCCCAATAATGCTGTCAGCGTCAGTGTGATAGCGATGCTGATATTACATGTATGTAGTATCAGTTATGTACGGTAAGAACAAAATTCTTAAGAGTTTAGTGATCACTTGTTGACAAGCTGCCAGTTGGCTTCTGTCTCGAGTTCTTCGGCCGACGTTTGTTTGATGATTTTTCTAAAGTCGCTGGAATTGTTAAAGTTTCGCCTGCCATTCATGGTCAATCCACCAAGAGCTGTGGGCGATGAGCCTTGAGAACGCCAGCCACTTGTGCTGGGGAAGCGTGAGAAAAATCATGAAACAAACGGCGGCCGAAGAACCCGAGAATGAAGCATATATACTGCGAACATTAGCAGTTACGATACTTTTACTGCGGAAAACAACAGAATTTACTTTCATTTCTAGTGACCATTCACTATGTACTATGAGGTTTGAGTCATAAAGTCTTCCAAATAGTTTTGAAGATACTTTAAATGGTAGTATATTTGTGGGAAATGTATAAGGTGGTACAATTTCGAAGCCCTTTCAGACAGCTATGAAGATGAATTTTACCTGTTTACCAGCATATACTGTTTTCAAGGAATCGTACAGGGAAAAAGAAGAGAAAGAAGCGTTAATGATTATCTGAGAGAAGTAGCCTCTCCTTCAAGAATACTGTAAAGCCAAGCGCACAACGTACTCAAAGGTCGTAGAAACTAACGAGGGTTTTGATACTAGACTGAATTCCTGTACGTGCGTTAAGATACCTTACTTCAGAGAGAGGAGACGTGCACTCTTGGCCACTCATACCAATGTTTTCCGTGCCTGACATACTCTTGACGAATATGACCTAGGTACGAGAGTAGTCTGTAACGTTGTATGGATTCAACAGGTTTTTCTGCAGAGAGGAAAGAATTGTTCATTGTCTCTTATTTGTGAGTTTGTAAGGTAGAATTTAGTATTTCGACATTCTGTCGGTTGTCTTCAGTATCAACGCCGGACTGAGCTGTGATAGACTGAACTCAAGGGTTCATTGAATTTACGGAAGACCAGGATTCCCAGGTAAATACACATTGGAGACAAATGCTTCCAGAGAACTATGTCAGACTTCTTCGCTGTACGTCATTCACTTTTATGTAATATATTTTCGTAAATGTGTTATATATTCTGAGGAAAGTTTTTCTTTCTTTTGACAGATAACATATTGTAATGTCTGTACTTGTCCCATTTTTAAGTAGTTTTCTTTCCACAAAACAAAACTGGTCTAGTAGTTTTAGTGACCATTTCCAAATCTGATTTCGTAAACACCACCTGATTTAACTGAACTACACTCTTACACTCTTGTTTAACTTTTGCTGCCATCCATCTTCTAATCTCTTTCAAGGCCATTATGTGTTCCACTGAACTAATCTTCCAAGTGCTTTGCAATATCTGACAGAATTACGATTTCAGCGGCAAACCTTAAAGGTTTTATTCCTCCTATCTAAACTTTAGTAATGTTTCCAAATTCATAGTTGGTTGTTTTCCCTCTTTAACCTCTGGCTGCTACACAGAAACATTTGAGATACCCTGCGATCCTTTCACACTTCATTCCAAGTTACTGCGTCCCTTTCATGTACTTGGACTCTTAGAACTGAATGTGTCATGAAAGAGTAACAAATTCTCGAAATTTTCGGCGCCTCATTTCCAGGTAAACAGAAAGTTTCGTCACGTGTCTCAAGAGAAACAATGCTGATGTAGATAATTCTTGTATCTTCGTTACGTGTGGTGTGGTTGGTCCAGCGTCAGTGTCGGCACTGTTGTTCGTGGTGGTGACAGGAGCTGCAGCAGTTGTTCGACTCGAGCGAGCGCGGCGTGGTGTACTTCAGCATGGGCACGCTGCTGCGCGTGGACAGCCTGCCCCGGCAGCAGCTGCGCGGAATACTGCGGGCGTTCGCGTCGCTGCCGCAGCAGGTGCTCTGGAGGGCCGACCGCGCGCTGCTGCCGCCGCTGCCGCCCAACGTGCGCACTTCCGGCTGGCTGCCGCAGAACGACATCCTCAGTGAGTGCCGCCACTGCTCACAGGCGTCGGGTCGGGGCTGTACATACAGTCGTATAGGATACTGCTGTGACCAGGCGGAACTACATTCGTGCCGGCTGTAGTGGCCGAGCGGTTCTAGGCGCTACAATCCTGAACCGCGCGACCGCTACGGTCCCAGGTTCGAATCCTGCCTCGGGCATGAATGTGTGTGATGTCCTTACGTTAGTTAGGTTTAAGTAGTTCTAAGTTCTAGGGGACTGATTACCTCAGAAGTTAAGTGCTCAGAGCCATTTGAACCATTTTGAATTACATTAGTCCCGACACAACTGTGGGTTCTCTGATTTCACTAAGCCAATGGTCGTCACACTAGAACACGTGAAATGTTAGATGACTTTATTACACAAGTAAATAAAAGATTTACTTAAGTTTAACACACTTGTCTGCCACAATAGTACTGTATAATTTACAGCTCTAACAAACTACGAAACCATCACTTGATCCACTCATTAACAAACTGTTCTAGAATATTCGCCATTACCATCGCTACAAGTTCATCTGAAGCTTTAACTACTTCTTCTTTGTAGACGATGATGTTGATTGATTTAGCTCACATCTCGAACTGGGCAGCGTTCTTGCTAGCTGGGCACTATATTGACTTCAGTGTGAGGGCGCGGCTTTGCTAAGAGTGGACGCGTGGTCCTCAGCAGCACTTCCGATGCATCGCTACAGACTCGCTGCTGTCTGCCGCATCCATTTGCATTGCCAGCTTCGGTGTGGCGACCCGATCTCCTTACGATACCACACGTATGGCCCAGTTTTCAGCATCTGATGGTTTCTCACCCCTGTCCATGAGTGCCAACAGGCGCCTATCAGCCCAGAGCAGCCTGGTTTACAAGATCTATTTAAAAATCGATTTACATATATCCATGAGTCAAAACATCATGACCACCTGTTTAAAAGCGTGTTGGTCCACTATGCAAACACAATACAGAAGCGGTTCTGTTTGATATGGATTATACAAGTTCTCGACAACACTCTAGGAACATGTAGCAGCAGGTGTGTAAGCGCAGGTAAAGCAATTTCTGCAAATTATGTGTTTGTGGTTTACAGGCACACAGCTCGTACACGATATGTGTTCCAGTGGGTAACGATCAGGCACATTTGGTGACAAGAGGTCAATGTGAGTTCTTTATAATCCCCCTCAAATCAGTGTAGCACAATACCGACCTTGCAACACTGATAGCTGTCCTACTAGAAGAAGTGATCATCGTGTGGAAAGACTTCAGGAGGTCTGCAGGCAGTTTACTGCTGTCTCGATGCCTTCAGCTATCACCACACATTTCGGATCCCCAACTCAAGGTATCCCACAGCTCGATTCAGCCCTCGCCAGACTGTGTCTGTGACACTGTGCATGTTTCGTGCAGCCTGGGTAACGCCATGTAAGGACCCAACCATCGATCTCGTGTAACAACAAATGCTATTCATTCGTCAGGTGGCACGTTTCTATTGATCTACTGTGAAAACTCAATGATGCCCACTGAAATCATAACTGACTATGTCGTTGGGTCAATACAGGACTGTGTTGGGCTCGTGCGGAGTTCCATCTTCAACAATGGCCTTTGAAGGGTGCGTTCTGCAACACTTGTGCCTGCAGCAGCAGTGTACCCTGTCGTCAGATCTGCCACAGATGGCTGCCTATCCTGAATTACACGGAGGGGGATCTTCGGAAGTCTGTCTCTTGTGATGAGACGTGGTCGTCCAGCCTACTCGTTATTCCACCATACTTCAACCACTTTCCATAGGGTCTGACACCAGGTGACCAGCTTCTCCATTTCAGATATACTTGTTTCCAGCCACAGCGCCACAACAATGTGTCCTCTGACAAAACGACTTATATAACAGGATTTCCGAATTTGTGGAATTGTATCTTTGATGTAATGATTGCCCATTCGTCCTGTTCCGCTAACGTCACGTTCCTACATTACCACCAGCAGGCATCAACTTCGCCGTGGGCTGTGGTCATTAAGTTTTGCCTTATCTGTGCATATGTTATGTGTGTATGTTGCTACGTATCTGTGGACTTTTTGGGTAAATTTAAACCAAACTTCATACATATAAAACTCAGTGTCCAGAAAAAATGCTTTTGGGAGATACAATCCTAGCACCCCCATAGGAGTAATGGTGTGACATGCAGATGTTACCGAAACTGAGTGTTATTAGTGCTCAAGTGTTTCTCCTCGGTATATGATATTAACAAGGCAGCATTGTTACAGAATGTAGAGACTCACAAAAATCCTGGTGGATTCATTTAGCAAGCCCGAAAGCGTCTCTGAGATGCTCGTCCATTTACATTGGTGCCTGCTACAAGAAAGGCATTCCACGTCAAGGTGTGGTCTACTACCGAAACTCCGAAAGGGAACTTTCCTAGAGGAGTCAGTTTACGGTGCTTCCTCATATGTACATCTCGCGAGAGGAGCATATTTGTATATTTTGACAGCTTTGTGCACAATAAGAGGGCTAGCAACAGTTGTTCTTTCCATGCACCATTCGTGGGAGCGAAGCAGTTGGTGGAACTGACAGTGGGTTGTAAAATTTTGATGGAAACATCAGGGTTTGTAGGACCATTCGCGACAGTCCAGAAGACAGTCTAGCGGTAGGAGCAGGTGAGATGAGGTGTAGAGCTGCAGCTGGCTGCGACAGTGATGAGGGAACATGGAAACATCGCGAGAAACGCATCCTACAACATAAATGCAGATGATAGTGAAGCCTTCAGGTTGCTATGTTGTATGTGACTGTGGACCACGCCTGTCCAAGGTGTCAACTATGATCAGAACAGTGTTCTGTGCAATTGTGAGTGCATTACGTCGAGGCTAAGAGAAATTGAATACGAGCGAATTATCGGTACTCTATGGTGTGTATTTACGTGATCGAAGATAACTGGAGCGTTTGTTACTGCAAGAAGCATCGTACGAAGATTTATACCGGATACAGGGGAAGACGAAAAAACATCATCCTCTATGTCACAAAACGGACGAAAGTGCAAGCTAAGTGATCGTGTCAGACAGTCACTGAGGGGAAGCGCGACAAAAAATTAAGGGACTGTAGAACTGGACGCCGCACTCGCGAATCCTGTCAGCATAAAAATAACATAAAGGACACTCCATAAGAAGCGAATTGCAGTACGTGCTCCAATTCCAAAACCACAGATCAGAGATGCAAATGACTATAATACGAAAATTTGGTACTGAACCCATGAGACATGGCCTATGGACCTATGCAAGCAATTCGTTTGGTCAGATGTATCTTGTTGTACGCTGTTTTCAACTTATGGCCGAGTTAACTTTACATGAATGGAACATGAGGGGTGGGAGTTTGATGATGAGTTGGACACCCATATCGTGTTATTCCATGGGCTCCACGGTTACCCTGCAAGGTCACATTACTCATAAGAAATGTCCAATGTACAACACTCGTTCCCCAATGCTCATGCTGTGTTCCAAGACGACTGAGACCTGTTCATACGAGTTGCATCGCCCAGGACTGGTTTGCTGAGCTCAAGCACGAACTGCCACCCCTCTCCTGGCCACTGAGTCAACAGATACATCCATTATCGTCACCTGAATATGCCACTATTTTGTGGGAAGAATCGTATTAGATTCCCCTGAAATGTATATAGAACCCGTATTTACTCACTCCGAGACGACTGGAAGCTGTTTCGAGTGTTAACGGTTTTCCTACACTGTATTTGACCTGTTAATGTGTTTTGTTTCCGGTATTTCAACGTTTTAGTCCAACTTCTGTATGTCTAAGCATTTAATAGTGTGATTTGCATGAAACTATTTTTACCATTCCATTACACAGTAAAATCGTAATATACATCCCATAGCTCAACAATTAATATATCTGGCGTTGTTGTTGTTGTTGTGGTCTTCACTCCTGAGACTGGTTTCATGCAGCTCTCCATGCTACTCTAGCCTGTGCAAGCTTCTTCATCTCCCAGTACCTACTACAACCTACGTTCTTCTGAATCTGTTAAGTGTATTCATCTCTTGTTCTCCCCCTACGATTTTTACCCTCCACGCTGCCCTCCAATACTAAATTGGTGATCCCTTGATGCCTTAGAACATGTCCTACCAACCGATCCCTTCTTCTGGTCAAGTTGTGCCACAAACTCCTCTTCTCCCCAATCCTATTCAGTACCTCCTCATTAGTTATGTGATCTACCCATCTAATCTTCAGCATTCTTCTGTAGCACCACATTTCGAAAGCTTCTATTCTCTTCTTGTCCAAACTATTTACCGTCCATGTTTCACTTCCATACATGGCTACACTCCATACAAATACTTTCAGAAATGACTTCCTGACACTTAAATATATACTCGATGTTAACAAATTTCTCTTCTTCAGAAACGCTTTCCTTGCCATTGCCAGTCTATATTTTATATTCTCTCTACTTCGACCATCATCAGTTATTTTGCTCCCCAAATAGCAAAATTCCTTTACTACTTTAAGTGTCTCATTTCCTAATCTAATACCCTCAACGTCACCCGACTTAATTCGACTATATTCCATTATCCTCGTTTTGCTTTTGTTGATGTTCATCTTATAACTTCCCTTCAAGACACCATCCATTCCGTTCAACTGCTCTTCCAAGTCCTTTGCTGTCTCTGACAGAATTACAATGTCATCGGCGAACCTCAAAGTTTTTATTTCTTCTCCATGGATTGTAATACCTACTCCGAATATTTCTTTTGTTTCCTTTACTGCTTGCTCAATATACAGATTGAATAACATCGGGGAGAGGCTACAACCCTGTCTTACTCCCTTCCCAACCACTGCTTCCCTTTCATGTCCCTCTACTCTTATAACTGCCATCTGGTTTCTGTACAAATTGTAAATAGCCTTTCGCTCCCTGTATTTTACCCCTGCCACCTTTAGAATTTGAAAGAGAGTATTCCAGTCTACATTGTCAAAAGCTTTCTCTAAGTCTACAAATGCTAGAAACGTAGGTTTGCCTTTCCTTAATCTTTCTTCTAAGATATGTCGTAAGGTAGGTATTGCCTCACGTGTTCCAGTATTTCTACGGAATCCAAACTGATCTCCCCCAAGGTCGGCTTTTACTAGTTTTTCCATTCGTCTGTAAAGAATTCGTGTTAGTATTTTGCTGCTGTGGCTTATTAAACTGATTGTTCGGTAATTTTCACATCTGTCAACACCTGCTTTCTTTGGAATTGGAATTATTATATTCTTGTTGAAGTCTGAGGGTATTTCGCCTGTTTCATACATCTTGCTCACCAGATGGTAGAGTTTTGTCAGGACTGGCTCTCCCAAGGCCGTCAGTAGTTCCAATGGAATGTTGTCTACTCCGGGGGTCTTTCAGTGCTCTGTCAAAATCTTCACGCAGTATCGTATCTCCCATTTCATCTTCATCTACATCCTCTTCCATTTCCATAATATTGTCCTCAAGTACATTGCCCTTGTATAGACTCTCTATATACTCCCTCCACCTTTCTGCTTTCCCTTCTTTGCTTAGAACTGGGTTTCCATCTGAGCTCTTGATATTCATACAAGTGGCTCTCTTTTCTCCTGTAGGCAGTATCTATCTTACCCCTAGTGAGATAAGCCTCTACATCCTTACATTTGTCCTCTAGCCATCCCTGCTTAGCTATTTTGCACTTCCTGTCTATCTCATTTTTGAGACGTTTGTATTCCTTTTTGCCTGCTTCATTTACTGCATTTTTATATTTTCTCCTTTCAGCAATTGAATTCAATATTTCTTCCTTTACCCAAGGATTTCTACTAGCCCTCGTCTTTTTACCTGCTTGATCCTCTGCTGCCTTCACTACTTCATCGCTCAAAGCTACCCATTGTTCTTCTACTGTATTTCTTTCCCCCATTCCTGTCAATTGTTCCCTTATGCTCTCCCTGAAACTCTGTACCACCTCTGGTTCTTTCAGTTTATCGAGGTCGCATCTCCTTAAATCCCCACCTTTTTGCAGTGTCTTCAGTTTTAATCTAGAGGTCATAACCAATAGATTGTGGTCAGAGTCCAGGGATCTGACATTCCACGCTCTGATCCGTAGAACGCCTGTTTTCTTTCTCCTGATAACGACATCCTCTTGAGTAGTCCCCGCCCGGAGATCCGAATGGGGGACTATTTTACCTCCGGGATATTTTACCCAAGAGGACGCCATCATCATTTAATCATAGAGTAAAGCTGCATGCCCTCGGTAAAAATTACGGCCTTGCTTTCAGCCGTTCGCAGTACCAGCACAGCAAGGCCGTTTTGGTTATTGTTACAAGGGCAGATCAGTCAATCATCCAGACTGTTGCCCTTGCAACTACTGAGAAGGCTGCTGCCCCTCTTCAGGAACCACACGTTTGTGTGGCCTCTCAACACCACTACCCTACTACCGTAGGAGCAGCTGTTTGCTGTCTGAAGGGAGAGCTCGGAGGTGCGCAGGTCAGTGGCTCGCAGACCACCGGACAGTCTTTTGCGGTGCATCTGTTGGGTGCCAAAGCAACACTGGCGAACACAGACCATATCTTCTGTGGGTGGCACAAGGCACCATTCTGTGACCGTTATTACAGCCAAGAGGCGTAATGGAAAGAAACGCCGTTTTTGGCAAATGCCGAGAAGGCACTATTGTACACAAAACGTAGAAAGCTGTGTTTTCTGGGAAATGCCAGATGCTACAGATGCTATCTGGAAAATATTTTACAGACGTGATATGTTGCGGAAACTGACTTCACAAAAACCAAATTTTATGCTACGTAGGAACTGCCAGGTTTGGCTAATGTGAATGAACTGGAGGTCATACAGAGAAACGCGATTGTACAGGTAACAGTAGCCTCCTTAATCACAGAGAGAGGCGCCTTTGTTCATTGTTGAATGGTGGGTCACATGTTACTGGTTTACTGCCTAAGGAATGTTATTACCGATTCGCATTTGGAAGAAACACTGTGCAGACAATCCGAGTAGAGTAAAGGTCAAAAACGCGGAAACGCGAGATTTTCCTTTAGAGGACACTCGGAACAAAACCTCTTATTGCTTCTCGTCCACAGAGAGCTGTCATAGCTTCACCTCTGAGAGTCTTGACCACTAAGGTCCACCACCAAAGCAAGTGTACCCAGGGTCTTGGAGAGATTTCTGGCTGATTTGCATTTGGTCAGTGGAAAGAGTCGTTGGTGTGGTGCCAGATTCAATGACCAGTTTCCTTTTTCAATTCTGACCATAGGTTCAATGCATTTTTTTCTTTAGTACTATCGGTCTTTTGTCCTATCATCATGGTGATCGTGGTACAACTTCAATTGAACCGTTTACGCGATTATTAGAATCTTACTCCAGACACACTCATCAGGTGTCCGAAATTTTGCTAGGATAATATTTTCATTGCTTGTCGAATGTTTTCTCTAACATAATAAAGCCAATTAATTGCAATTCTTGTTTAATTTCGCAGTCGTTAAATTCCTAATTCATTAATATGGATGGTGTTTCATTAACGTATGACAGTTACAGGGCTAAATTTCCATACTTCGAACTTTGAATCACACGAGCGTAGGCTAGCACTGGGTGTCATGTGGAGGACCAGAATTGAATCTGTGGTACTTTCAGAGACTTTTTCGTGGTGCAACTACCGGAATGGGGTACACTTCCTTTCGTGAAGGCAATTGAGGAGATAGACGAACGTTAATAATTGGCTGCAAGATCTGGAAAGCTTATAAGAGCTGGTAGGGGAATGAATGCACTCACCATATCCAGCTGACGCCATGTGACACTGGATGACTCGGCGGCCAAAGTTCGCCAAGCGTTCTACAGAATCACGACGTGGAGTTCGTAAAACTTGGTATTGTTCATGCAGACTTGGCGCAACTTCTATATTGCGACTTGTATTCTCAGTAAGTCTTGTTACTGATTATTTCACCTGGCAGTACTATTGCACGCCAGCTCTCTCACTCACATCTAAGCAGGTGTCCTTGATAAGTCAATATCAAATATGTACAGTATATTAACAACTTATAGTCAAAATGATAATTAATTGTAATAGC
Source organism: Schistocerca cancellata (assembly GCF_023864275.1). Taxonomy (NCBI): domain Eukaryota; kingdom Metazoa; phylum Arthropoda; class Insecta; order Orthoptera; family Acrididae; genus Schistocerca; species Schistocerca cancellata. The sequence goes on along the minus strand of NC_064631.1, from coordinate 14,580,919 downwards.
GGTGACAGTATGTACAATAAGGCGTATGTGGGATTTAAGAAATTTCTGTCTTACTTCCTGATTATTTTCTTGTGTAATATGAGCACTGATGTGTAACACAAACGTGAGATAACAATGCAGAAGAAATAAATGGTGGAGAGTTGACAGGTCAGACGAAGGGCGAGAATAATAGGGTCAGATTGGCAGATGAAATAGAGAAAACAAAACAGAAATAGACAGGACTGAGAAAATCATAGATGGTGTGTAATGCGAGATGGGTACTGGTTCCATGTTTCACAGAAGGAAAGCAGTAGCAATAAGCATAAAGAGAAGCTATGGCGATGACAAGAGGGACAGCTCCAATCTCTTCTTGAATGCAGGGTGGTTTCAGGCACGATGTATGTTACAGGGTGGTAGGTTCTATTAGTCGTATGGGTGAAATGGACAAGTATATGAAGAAATATTTGATGTTGTGCAAAGTACAGCTAAGATTTCTCCTGTATCCATTATGGCACTGCATGCGAAAATCAAATTGCTTATCCAGTCTCATCGAAGCTACGTTTAGGAAGGACTGATGTGATCAAACTACGAATGTTGCAGGCATATCCTACACTAGCATTTCCAGCTAGCTCTACAAGTGCCGTGCTGAGCTACATCACGGTAGTAAAAATTTGACAGGTGTAAAGATTGGATTACTTTTTGTTCAATTTGAGATGTAAGTATTTTTCCAAAACTTGGATGGCGTAAAAGTAGGAGGGATATATCGTGTGTCCTGTAACAGTGAAAAGAAATCTAAAATGTCTGTAAAGAAGTAATCCTTAGTTTGCGACACTATTGGTAGGTATACTTCCGTTAAGACACTGCCGATAAAATGTTTAGTAGTGGTTGTTTTTTGAATCATGAGTCTTCTTATGGGTTGATGCCACTCCCCCACAGTTCTCCTGTGCCACCCTCTTCATCTCAGCGTAGCACTGGCAACATACATCCTCAACTATTTGTTGCATTAATTCCAGTATCTTTCTCCCACTACAATTTTTACCCTCTACAGCTTACCTAGTACTATGAAAGTTACTCTGTGTTGTCTTAACACATGTCCGATCATCCTACCCCTTCTCCTTGTCAGTGTTTTCCAAATAGTGCTCTCTTCGTGGATTCTGAAGAGAACCTCCCCCTTCTTACTTGTCCTCCTAAGTTTCAGCATCTTTCAATACCACTACGCTTCGATTCTCTTCTTTTTCAAGTTTTCCCACAGTCAATTCTTCACAATGTTGTATTCCATGTTGTATTCCAGGAATAAATTCTCAGAAATATTGAAATACTGCAGATCCTTTGGATTCGCCTTTCCTTCCACTTTTGTAGCAGGCTATGTTACATTATTCCAGAAGCCAGTAATACAACGTTCTACAACTGCTTTCGCAGACTCACGACGGCCCGACACCCGGACACCTCGACCAAGGAGAGTACATTCCTCCGATTCTGTGGGTGTTTTCGTGATGTCTTCCTGTAATATCAGTATCACCTAGCCTTGTGACAACATTTCGCCTCAGTGGCCGAAATGGGCCAGCACTTCACGATTCCCAATACTATGTCGCCGGGACAGCTGTTGCGTTTTTTGGGGTGACTTAGGCACCCAAGCTGTGCTACTTCCCTAGTGGGAGAGCAGCAGTGTTTTAATTGTGACTCTGGCTGTGATGTCAGAAAGCATAGTGGTGTCTGCCTGTTCAACGTCGTGTTAGGATTGGAGGAACAAATTTTGCACGTCTTCTGGAGGGAGGCAGCTTGGTTCACTGAGACGTCCGGGACTGGTACATGAATGTGCTACCGTTTTCGACTGGCGATTTTTAGCTCTTGGTGCGTGCCGCATGTGGAGTATTTTACGGATTTGAGAGGAGTGTGAGGATACTATTACTGGTGCGACGGATGTGAAGGAGAGAGGAGTGTTGGAGAGTAGTTTTCCATGGACGCAGTGAAGGAGAGAGTAGTGTTGGAGAGTGGATTCTTGCAGTGACCTTGAACAAGGAGGTGGATTCGGACGAGAGTAAGAAATGGAGACCCACATTGGAGCCGACGCAGAGGCTCACTGATCACGACATTCTAGAAATCTACATGCACGTGGTGAGCAGTTCGGAGCAGTGGCAATAGGAATCTTTAAGGTGAATTTCACCAACTGCACTGTGCTCCTACAAAAGCAGGAGTCATTGATTTAAATATATGGTTCTAGCTTTGGTATTATCAGCTACAATGAATTAGTTACAGTAATAGCGCATAATTCATAATCAAAGTGAGAAGCAGAGTCGCTTTTCCACCCCTTTGCAATTTTGTCAACTGTGCATCAGTACACACTTAATTTTATTAAAAAGGAGCATGAATATAACCGACATGTTTTGCTGCTCTGTGTCCCATGTCTTCTGGAAATAAATATGTCGTTATCTTGAATGTCATCTGTTTTTGAACTAGGCAGCATTACTTTGGTAAATTTGATAAATTACGTTAAATGGTTCAAATGGCTCTGAGCACTATGGGACTTAACTTCTGAGGTCATCAGTCCCCTAGAACTTAGAACTACTTAAACCTAACTAACCTAAGGACATCACACACATCCATGCCCGAGGAAGGATTCGAACCTGCGACCGTATCGGTCTCGCGGTTCCAGACTGTAGCGCCTAGAACCGCACGGCTACCCCGGCCGGCAATTACGTTAACCTATGTTTGGAGTAGTACGAGTAATCTTGAAGTAGAGTACATGATGCCTACTTCAGTTTCACTGGTCATGGCAGAAGACTTTTTCATTCGTGTTTAGATTTCGTTGGGTTTAATTTTACAATAATGTGACTGAGGGGTGGTTCTGTTTCGTAGAAATCATCTGATGAAGAGGCTCATTGGCAGTAGGCATATACCTGCCCACCAGATGGGTAATTTCTTCTTTAAATTAAGGCCAAAGATTGTTAATAATATATTTTTTCAACTAATAATTCCCTTTTTGCTCTTCTAGCCAATGTCCTCCTTGCTCCATAAATCACGTTATTTTGCTTCTTGCGTCTAATGTAGCAGAATCCATTCACTTCTTGTACTTCATGGTCCCATAAGTAGATGTGAAGTTTACCACTAGAGTAATAATCTTGTTTCTACTACTCCTCATTTCTTTCTCTGTCTTCATTTTCTCTCAACCTGTACTCTACATTCATTAACCTATCCAGTCCATTCACAAGTCCTGTAGCTCAACTTGACTTTCACTGATGATAGCAATGTTATCAGCGGGTCGTATTGTTATTTTTTCACCCTCAGTTTTAAACACACTTTTGAAATTCTCTTTTATTCCCGTTACTGCTTCTTTTATGTCATGATTGAACGGTAGGGAAAAATAATGCGTTTGCAGTCTTACATCCTTTTCAATCCGCGCACTTTGTTCTCAGTCTCGATGGTGTCTATCACAAATATCCCTTGAGTCTAGCGTTGAAATTCTAGTACCCATGTCGACAGTATTCGGCACCTTCGAGTCAAGAGTGAGAGACGATAATCCCCTGTGTCTGTACTTGTGTGGCAGACCACCCCAAGACGGTGGCGTTCATCACGCACGGCGGGCAGCTGGGCCTGCAGGAGGCGGTGTGGGCGGGGGTGCCCCTGCTGGTGGTGCCCGTCAGGTCCGACCAGCGCCACAACGCCGCCGCCATGAGCCGCCGCGGCGTCGCCCTCAGCCTGACCGTGGGCCAGCTGACGGAGCACAGCCTGCGCGACGCTCTGGACAGGCTCATCAACGACACCAGGTGAGCACGCGTGACGAGCTGCAGGTTTCTACCAAACCCGACCACGTGACACGTGACAGGGCACGAAGCTCCGTGCTGTCTCGCCAATGGCACTATGTGCTGGTACCATGAACGGCCTCGACCCTGACCACGTGACAGCTGACCGACCACAGCGTGTATGAAACTGTGGACAGGTTCGACAACGACCCCAGATTACCTCACTTGGTGCTTGGGGCACCATCGCCAACTCGTAAGGCTGCAATCACAGTGGTGCCAACATCCGATAATTTGGTCGATTGTTGATATGGTACTACGAACTTGTTGATAGTTTCATGGCCACTTGTATTGCCTGTTAGCTTCAATCTCAGGATATTCTGCCAACGCTTGTTTAACGATTTTCCTGAAGTTAGCTGGATAGAGTGCCTTTCAAAGCTTAACGCCCCATTGCTGGTGGTGTACTACAGTCAATCTCGCGGCCACAGATTTTCTGTATCTGTCACACCAACGCCTGAGGGCTTTTCCCATTACAGCTGTTGCGCTCACTTTGTTACTTGCAACGACCCGTCGCTGCAGAACGGGACCTCGGGATCCGTTTACCACGAGGCGTTATTCCTGTCAAGTGCGGCGTTTGTACCGTTCATTCCCAGGGTGGCGCATATAATCAGCCGTATCTTCCGCAAACGTGGTATAAATTTGCAATATGACCAAGAAAATAGAAGAGTGCTACAGATCAGCAAAAGAGACCCACTTACAATGTTGGGAATGTATCACATACAGAGTATATGTGGGAAAGTCTGTACTGCAATGACTGGAGAACCCATCAGATCCAGTATCATTGAATACTAACAATATTACAGGTTGGGCCAGATGAGGAAACAAGCTACTGCAGAGCATGCGCTGTCTGAATGCAATCGCACAATAAAATTAGGTGACACTTAGGATCCTACTGTGAAACAGAAGCCATAGAAGTTCACAGACCTGACAATAGTTTCAACGAGATACAAGAAAGCCCTTGGACAAAGGGATACTGTATTCCTGTGCTACAGTGAACGACCATTGCAGGTAGCAAGGGGAGAAGCACAGTGGTAATGATGACGTGTCCCACTGACAAGTTCTGAGAGGAACTGAGAGGACTGCAAGAATGCGAGTCAAAGAACTTACTCGGCAGAAGGTCTGGTGGTCGTGGGCTGTCTTCTGTGCACTGGAAAGAGGCTGTAGGGTGAGTTAGAATACGGAACTCGGCTGGGATCTCAGGATACACTGGATGTAATCATAAATCATTGCATGAGGATATGTACACTAAAGCACCCCTGGCACATCCGTTTTATAAACAGTTCTATATACAAAGTCTACTAACTGCCTTCTTAGTAGTATAACTTCTCACAGCTCCCTGAGTCTAAGTCACAATATAGCAGAGGCGGGCGCACCAGACTGAGTGTTGACTACATCGAAACGAGTCTAAGCCCCTCGTCGTTATGCAGCACTGCACTACAATCTCACAGCATCATAACTCCAGCTAAACCAGAGGCGGGCAAACGTTGCACGCGGCTCATGAGCGCACAGCGCTGCACGTGTGCTGCTCGCGTGCAGTCGTCGACTGGGCCTGTGGCGACAGCCAGGCGCCGGCAGGTTGCGACAATGTAGTGCCAGGCTAAGCTGCAGACGTTTATGCGAAGCGACCACTACGTAGTGAACGTTATATTTCAAGAACCGGAAGATTCAGAATGAAACAAGGAATCTGAGAAGCGGAGATTTGCTATATTTTTAAAAGTAATGGAAGAATCATTTTTTATTTGTGCAAAAACGTGAAAATTCGAAATGTTTAATATGTGGCAGTATTCTCGCTGGTCAGCGGAAGTTTAGTATTGAAGGCCGTTATAATAAATTTCACAAGGACGAGTACAATTTATTGTCGGATTCTGAGTGGATGGGGAAACTGATTGAGCTTAAGAAGAGCGATCTGACGATACTAGATAAATCTGTTGTAGTTGCTGTTGTCAGGAGAGGTTATAACGATATGTTTACGTAATGTGTATACATAAACATCGACAGTGTGCGGCTGTTTCTTGTTGGATCGTCTGCTCAGTCGGAAGTTGCAGTGCAGAGGAGAGTAAACGTCTATTCAAAATATAATTATTTTGGATAGCTCAACATGAATTTCCTAAGGGACCGTAGTTTATCATGCATTTACCAGTAGAATATGGCGCGGAGAAAATATTTCGCCGCATGCAACTTCCGTCCGAACTCGACGAAAGAATTCGTGACTGTGAACTCTCTATTTGGCAGAAACATAAAGAAAATTAAATAACTTCATGAAGGAGTGAGACATAGATTCTATATTAAATAAATAGTCCATACACCATTTCCATTTAACTCTGAATTTATGGCAAGTAATAGACAAACTTACATTGCAATGAAGGATTTAACATGGATGTCGTTTTGACTGGAACTTCTCTTAATGAAAACAATTCCTTCGACGTTTTCACATACACGTCGCACAATAAATCTACTGCTAGGCACTTTTAGTATTACACCTTCACTTTTCACAAAAACAATATTATTTTTAACGATAATAATACGGCGGCAAGACATGCGCGTCCGACACAAGAGACAAGAGAAGAATGAGTAACTGTTCATCGAGAATATCTCGTACCTCAAAAAAAAAAAAAAAAAATGGAATAAAAGTGTTCTTCTTCTGTCTGTTTTTCGCGCCGCGGTTTTCAAAGTCAATAACTCACTGCATCTCTGACGGCGCTTCGACAATAAACAAGTTACGTCACAGGTCGTTCACCTTTTACATTCTCGCAACATTATTTGCTAACTGTAGCTGTTGCCGAGCGACTGCTCGATTAGTGAATGATTTAAAATGATAAGACAATCACATAATGTTACATTGCCTTCCATGGGAATCTTGGAAATCAAGGAGATTACCAAGATTCACATGTCACCGTTAACATTATGGGATTGAGTACTTTACAGATTTACATTGATCAAACACAGTATTCCTGTCATTTGATTATTAGGATTACACAAATATGGTGATCTCTCATTCATAGACAAAGACAGTTCTTAAGGTAAAGATACACAAAAAAATTAAAAAACTAAGACAGTAAATCTACGAAGTTTACAATGGACATTATACATTATACTCATTACAGTCTTTTTTTTTTTACAGAGTTCATACCGACCATCTTTGTGGCCTCAAGTTATTGTCCAGAGCTCATAGGCTCTTTGCTCCTGAAAGAAAACACATAGGATTCATCTTTTTATACGCACATAATTCTCACACATGGAATTTCTCACACGTGTCCATTTTTATGCACATATAATTCTCACACATGGAATTTCTCACACGTGTCCATTTTCCATTGCTCACTAGTTGTCATGATTTTTACGCTTTCACTGTTTGTGTATTGACAGGTAAGTTAAAATTTGATTCTTCTCCATGTGAAGCTTATGCCTTGAGAAGTTGGATCGCTACTTTGCGCTCTCCGAGTAGAAAACTTTTCATCAGCTCTGGCGGGCGAGTCTCACTCGCACGTTACGTACACACGTTACATGTAACAAAAGAAATATAAATACCCATTAGTCTAAAAACTAAGCTTAAATCTATTTTAGGACTTGGGATTCATAGAAATTTGACTTTGTCACTATTCGCGTGTGGTTTGACTGTTCACATTTCATCCACGGGATATAACATTAGCATTGTATGTGATATATTGTGAACTCATATAAGAGTCTTTTATTTTGGGAGCGGCTTTCATGGAAAGTCCGTTTCGTCGAACTGAGGCGGGAGTGCTGTGCTAGTGCATCACTTTAAATTTAACGCGTTTGTTGCGTCGATGTACGTTGACACAGGCTGATTGTTAGAGCTGAATCGCAACTCGAGGCGCTCACTAGCCTCCACGCGGTACTTCAGCTTTTCCGCGCACGGTTCAGTGAACACGTTGCGTCGATGGTGTTGTGGTATTTTGTGGTTTGCTGAGCTGGTGAGGAGGGACGAGAATTATCAGGAACAGAGGCTCCATTGAAACCATCCCTGTCTCCACATTTTCCAGCCGATTTTGAAGATTTTAAGGTAGGCTAGTGCTCGCACTTTGCAAAGCAGCTAACACACTTGGTTTCCGATGCACTGCACGTAATCACATCACCGCCTTCGGTTACACAACCGGACTATCATTGTCCGTCGGCCTATCTGCACGTTTAACACTTTTTTCTCTTCACCGTGAATGAAATTATCACTTACTTATAACAACGATGCATTGCTTCGTGTCTGTGGCAGACTTCCACACCATTTTAAGCCTTCACTTATACACTACTATGTACACAATTTTTTTTTACAGTTTATAATCAAATAGTTTGTCTCACTTTGAAGCTTGTTAATTCAGAGCTTTGATTATCATGTCCATTTCAATTTCTGTTACTTTGTTGGTAACTACCTTAACATTTCGCTTTACATTGTTCCTCATCTTTCTCTAAGACTAATTATGCTTTTAGTTCACAGTCTCAATACATTAGTTTCTCCGATCTGTTAGCAATTATTATTATTTTAATTCATTTCAATCGTTCTTTCTATTTATTAGATTCATTAAAGTTATTACTGTCATTTCAACAAAAATTCTCTTTTTACTAGGTGTGAGGATCAATCAGTCACATTTGATTGCCCTCTCACATGAGAACAGAACACCATTCAAGAAAATTTCAAATTCCTTATCGCGATCTCGGTTTGCGTCTCGGATTGACTTTAAAAGGAAAAATAAAGACATTTCAAAACTAGCTTTTCTCGATTTCGTTCACGCGCTTCCTTTTGAAAATCGTATGCCAAACCAGCCTTCCACGTCAACCGCATTTCTCAATCTGTGACGTCAAGTCTACGGGACGGGTTTAGGCGGGTTAGGATATTTACACAAATTCAGAAGAAAGACATAGATATAATAGTACATAGAAGAAGAAATCTAGCAAACAACTCCTTGTTCCTTATGACTCAGAAATTAATTTTCCTTTGCGCCGTACGTCTGCGTACACGCTCCAATTACAAACTAGCTACTTTGTTTTGCCGGCGGTTTCATTGTCATTTTATTCTCGCCTTGACGCCTGCTTGCACTACACTGCATTGGCCTCTATATATGACCTTAAGTCATAATTGCTTTGTCCTTGCCACTTACATTCTTATACTTGGTATTTATTTCACTTATGGCTTTGAATGTATCTGTCCTGCGTATTGCAATTACAATTAATGCTACTTTGTTTATCTAGCTGAAGGATAGCGCTTTCGTGGTCATGTTGGTACTTACAAGTAACTCACATGTTTCGTAAACATTACGTTATTTTAATGCAGAGATGAACCTGTTCCAGATTTCTATGTACATTGGAACTTAATCTAGACATAGCTGACTTATAAACTAGTTACTTGTTTTCCTTTTCAGTGGGATCAGGAACCAATAATTGTCAAGCGACCCTTGTCCTTGACGAAAATAAATTTCGTTTCTGGATCATTGCTCCTTGAACTTAAAAGAAATTCTTACATACTATGTTTTATTTTCACTTCTTTAGCTTTTCATATCGCAGAAGCCGGCGTGTTAGGCACATCCTTCGCTTTATATTTCATTTCTCTCTCTTAAATATTATCTCCTTAAAACTAAATCTTAAAACTAGAGTTCTTGGAGTTGATCACTTTCTTTGTTAAACAAGATTATTTTTTTATTGTCAGCTTGTATGTACTTAAATTACGGCTCAAGATAACATATTTTAAATTGTCTGCTGTATAGCAAGATAGACTCACTGTCGTGTAATATATATTCTAAGCATTTTTTTTTTAACGAAGTCAAATCAGTTGTCACTTAGTCACTAGCGGCTAACCTTCTCTTGTCATTATAAAGCTTTCCTTTTGACTTATTCTGTAGCATGATATTTTTTAAGATCAGAGTGATGGTATAATCCTTTTATTTTTCCATTTGCGGGATCAGAAATCAGATAACAACCTATATGCGGTATACGAAGGATCTCGTAAGGTCCCTCAAAAGACTTTGCCATTTTTGATTTTAGTGTAAGAGCAACGATGGTTTAAAGTGTGTTTTTAGCAAGACCTTTTCGCCTACTTTATAAGTTAACACCTTATTTCAGTACAAGTACGTCAAGGTTAGTCTCTCCATCGAAGTGGTAGCCCCTATTCTGTCTCACAGCATCACTTAGGGAGCTTTCAGATGCTGAACTTAGTTTTCCTGTTTGTGTGGTTTTGATTGGCCTTCATCATTAGAAAGTTCGACCAATCTGACATTATGAGAACACTGAGGAACAAAATTACAGTTATGCCCAAACCTCGTGTCAAAATGTTGCTGCGTTTGTTCTGGTGTCCAATACGTGTTACTGTCTTCCGCGTTTGCGAAAAATACAGGGGGATTGTAATGCCTTCGCGGGGTCTGATAATTTTTATTACTATTATGATTTCCGGAATTGTTACTGTGAAATCCACCTTCACACTGTGGGTTGCCGTTAAACTGTGTGTTTCTGTACATTCCCTGCGCTTGATTTTTACTAGGCGCGGAGTTGTATTGGTATGAGTGGGCGTTATCAGCTGTTTGTTGCTGCCCGTAATTTGAGTGTTGGCTGCGCGAGTACGGTGCATTCCATTGCGATCCGCTCTGCTGTTGCCAACCTTTTTGACTGAAACCGTTTCCAAACTTCTGCTTGCACGATTGATTGCCGTACTGGTTACCAGTCGTGTTATACACAGGGTTGAATCGGTTGTGTTGATTATGTCTATTCCTTTTGTGCGGATACCCACTGCCTTTATTTCCGTTTTGCCAATCGTTACTACTTTTTGAACCGTTCCCTGGCTTTTCATAGCCGTTACTGTCGTAATGTTGTGGCCAAGAATTGTGCGGAGTATTCCGCGGTTTGTTAGCTCTCATGTCCTCATAGATCAGGTCTAGGGAATCTAATATCGACAGAAAGGTATCTGGATCATCATCTGGTATGGCTATCATCTTTTCACGAATCGAAATGGGTAATTTAGACTTGAGAATCATAATTACATCTTTACTATTGATGGGGTTATCCCAATACCTAATTTTGCCAAGGTATTTTTCGAAGTACTTTCTCAGGCTACTATTCCTGGGGTCAAATTGTTCTGCATTATAGACTTCTTTACGAAGGCGCTTCTGAACACCTTCGCTCCAAAATTTGCTGAGGAAACAGTGCTCAAACTCCTCATATGTTCGACACTTATCAACCATTTCTGTTCCCCATATTGCCGATTCGCCACCTATATATCCGGTAACAAATTGAATACGCTGTCTATCAGTCCACGAATTTGGAAAAATGCCGGAGAATCCACGAAGAAAGACAATTGGGTGGATATTTCGTTTTTCTGGGTTAAAGGTTTGAAAAACTCGATGCTTTATCATGCTTTCTTCCTTCATCATTTTTACTACTGAGTCAGATTCTTGATTTCGGCGACTAACTAGAATATGTGGTGGTGAAGTGTGTTCATTAGATACAACAGGTATTCGGAATTGACGAAATAATTCATCTTCTTCCTCTGAGGCTAAAGAGTTAGGATAATTCGGTCTCTGTATTCGGGAACTACTACTCACTTGTGCCTTCAGGTTATTTAGCTGTTCCGTTACCTCTTGCTTCCAATTTGGTAATTCTTGCTGAAGGGTACGCCTAATGCTACCGAGTTCAGACATTACGGTATCTCCGGAGCTTCCAGGAGCTGACAAGATACCAAGAGTGGTTGCTTTCACAGTCTCTACTAGGTCTTTGTTAATTTTATCTTCGACAAATTTGTCCTTTCCAGCAATCCAGTTCTCATACTTTTCTCTAAATTCTCTCTCATGAGTATCTAGCCTCTCCTTTACTTTCGTTTCCGTTTCCAGAGTCAAGTTTGACATTCCCTCAGTTAGTTTTTCTACCTGCGTAGTTACTCTGTCTAATCTGTGATTAACCGTGGTTACGGTGGAGTCAAGATTCTTGGTTGCGTTTCGGATGTCAGCTGTCTCGCTTTGCATGGTAGCTAAAGTGTCATTCAGTTCGAAAATTATTCCACTTCGCATTTGAGAAACAGCATCCTTAACTTGCTTTGCTACTTCTTTCGCTACGTTTTCTCTAACAGTTTTTATTTCTTCGCTTACTGTAGAAAGTTTATCTTCAATTACTGTAGAAAGTTTATCTTCAAGTGAGGCTAACATTTGTCTATTTTCGTCTTTCAAATCATTTTTAATGGAATTCACCATTTGGCGATTTTCCTCTTTCAATTGGCGATTTCCGTCCTGCATCATTTGACTTATTTGACTCAGTAGCTGTTTGAATACATCGTCTGTCACTACCCCTGAATTGCTTTCACCTGCCTCCCTTGTAACCGGTATATGGCTACGACTACTAGTGGCAGAAACTATGTTGGCATTGTCTAGTTCAGTACCGGTAACATTATGGTGTGAGACACCAAAGTCCGTAAGATTTCCCACTTCACTTTCTACAATTGTTTCAATTGGTGTCTCAGCCCTACTAATTACCGTGCGGGACCGTAAGCGACGCGACACTTCACTCGTTTCATTCCGTTCATTAGAATCTAGTGATGACATTTTATCGTCTGCCATAGCTCACTTATTTACAAACAGTAAGTCAATGAAGTTCGTTTGAGCTACGGCCGTCAGCTGTCGACAGAGATGTAATTTATCGGTTGCGAGTCGGTTGTCACTGCTACGTCACAAGATCGGAATGTCGGGAGATGCACGTCACGAGAACAAGAGACTATTCTGGACCGTAAAGAAAGTATGGCTGCACACTGTTCAAAATAAATGAAAACTAAGGCTGGTCAGCTCCGTGAACAGGCAGCGGACATTTAAAAACAAATGATATGCAATACACAACAATGGAATTTAAACAATACTTGAAGAAATTTCTAATCTACTAAATGCAATCTACTGAATTCAAAGCAAATTTTACTGCAACTACTAAAGATCGCCACAAATTGATTAATGTCGGCTGAAATTAAGGAAGCTTGGCTACGGCTAACGAAATTTTAACTTACGTTACTGATGACTGCCTTGGGCGTTGCAACTAGATTTTCGCACAAATTCTGTTCCAAAAAAAATCTCTCTTCCGTAATTTTCTCTGAATATCTCGTTTCTTTCGCTCAATGGAAATTTTACTGGATGGCGTTTGATGTCATGTAACAAATAAAAAGCACAAGATTAGCTACAATTATTTATGAATATTCCCACAATGCGTATCTTATATAAATTATTATTCCTTTGAGTATATTTTTTTTTATTCAGGTCCCTATTCGGGCGCCAATTATAACGATATGTTTACGTAATGTGTATACATAAACATACAGTTATAAATGTCCCCGTTCGTAGTCGCTAATTATAACAATATGTTACTTTTGTGCTGTAACATATAGCTATGATCAGCGGTGGAAACATATTTGCGAACGCCGACTGTGTGCGGCTGTTTCTTGTTGGATCGTCTGATCAGTCGGAAGTTGCAGTGCAGAGGAGAGTAAACGCCTATTCAAAATATAATTATTTTGGATAGCTCAACATGAATTTCCTAAGGGACCGTAGTTTATCATGCATTTACCAGTAGAATATGGCGCGGAGAAAATATTTCGCCGCATGCAACTTCCGTCCGAACTCGACGAAAGAATTCGTGACTGTGAACTCTCTATTTGGCAGAAACATAAAGAAAATTAAATAACTTCATGAAGGAGTGAGACATAGATTCTATATTAAATAAATAGTCCATACACCATTTCCATTTAACTCTGAATTTATGGCAAGTAATAGACAAACTTACATTGCAATGAAGGATTTAACATGGATGTCGTTTTGACTGGAACTTCTCTTAATGAAAACAATTCCTTCGACGTTTTCACATACACGTCGCACAATAAATCTACTGCTAGGCGCTTTTAGTATTACACCTTCACTTTTCACAAAAACAATATTATTTTTAACGATAATAATACGGCGGCAAGACATGCGCGTCCGACACAAGAGACAAGAGAAGAATGAGTAACTGTTCATCGAGAATATCTCGTACCTCAAAAAAAAAAAAAAAAATGGAATAAAAGTGTTCTTCTTCTGTCTGTTTTTCGCGCCGCGGTTTTCAAAGTCAATAACTCACTGCATCTCTGACGGCGCTTCGACAATAAACAAGTTACGTCACAGGTCGTTCACCTTTTACATTCTCGCAACATTATTTGCTAACTGTAGCTGTTGCCGAGCGACTGCTCGATTAGTGAATGATTTAAAATGATAAGACAATCACATAATGTTACAAGGTCTGCGACTTTCTTTCGCCATGTCTCTCATCTAACTGATTTAACATTTTATGGAGCACTGTTTTCAATTTTTCAGGACGACAACAATAGTAGCCCAGCGGTACGTGCAAGTTATAAGATTGGGCTTAATATAGCGAGAGCTGGAAAACCATTTGCTGAATTAATAAGTTTTGGTTAAGAGCAAATATCAGTGATGAAAATTTACGTAACTGTTTGCGCTTGTCTGTATGTAGAAATTTTGTTCCAGATATTAAACGCATTGTAAACTCCACCTGTGATAGTTAAATAAAACGTATCGTAGGTAATAGGTACTCTTTCAAACCATGATTTCTTTCGAGCACTCGTACTAACTTTATTCCTTCATTTAAATAAAGCAAACTAGGACACAAAACGCATTACAGAGGAAGGAGCAGGCCCGCATCTCGTGGTCGTGCGGTAGCGTTCTCGCTTCCCACGCCCGGGTTCCCGGGTTCGATTCCCGGTGGGGTCAGGGATTTTCTCTGCCTCGTGATGGCTGGGTGTTGTGTGCTGTCTTTAGGTTAGTTAGGTTTAAGTAGTTCTAAGTTCTAGGGGACTTGTGACCACAGCAGTTGAGTCCCATAGTGCTCAGAGCCATTTGAACCATTTTTTGGAAGGAGCAGACTGAAGTTATGGTGTGGAGGGGAGAGAAGCGGGTGGCCAGCTTGCCCCTGTGTGCACGCAGAACACCTGTTAACTGCACGCGTGCAAGTGCACCGCACACGTGCAGGATTCCTGCCCGCCCCTGAGCTAAACCATAGCTGACCAACTGACCAGCTGCTCAGTCACAGCCATCACTGCCATCACTCTATGGCGGCTAGCCTTTGTATAGGTGGTAGTACACCTGGCACCGCTTGTTTCTAGAAATTTCCAGTACTCTCGAGCATTACGTGTGCGTTACGCGGCAGCACGTGATGCCTCCGTGACGATCAGTCCTTACTCCGCTATGTTCACTGTGTCCAAGGGTTGCAGCTTGTAACGGCTCTGGAGCGTCGTGACGCGGCATAGTCCGCTCTTGTTAGCGGAGTAAACATCATACATAAGCTACGTCCGGTCACGTCCGCCTCGCTGGTAGCAGGAATTTCCAAGCCTACATCTAACTTGATTTTTAACCCTGTTTTCTATCATTCGCGACAATGACCAGCGTGAAGCTCTCAGACGTTGGCATACGTGTGGTGTCTGGCCACGGGTTCGACGCTATTCCGCCACCCGAAGTCGAGGGTGAACCTTTGGCGATGCCAGCCACTTATGCTGGCGAACCGACAGGAAAATCTGTAAATAAAAGTTATCTGAAGAACCCGAGGCAGGCACCAACAGACTATCTACAAGAATCCCCTGCAATTCACACTCAGGTGCCTGGCAGATATATTGTATGATAGAATCATTTAGCGAAAAAAATGCAGTGCAATTACTATCGGACGAGATTTCTGACTGAATACGGGACTTCCTAGCAAACAAAACTCAAAACATCGTTCTTGACAGGGCGAAATTGACAAACGTGAAAGAAACTACATGGCTACACCGAGCTATTCTATGGGACCATTATTCATTATAATGTATATAAATTAGGGTGCGAATAACAGTAGAAACTTCATGAGGCTGTTTGTAGACGATGTTGTTGTCTATGGGCTGCAATGTCATAAGAGTGTAGGGAACTGCAAATGGCTGTACAGATGACTGCCACTTTGTACTGACGGTAAATAAATGTGACAAACTGATCATTTAGAGACGAAATGGTCTGTTACTGTTCGATTACACTATTGCACATAAGTCACTGAAACGAACCATAAAATAGCTAGGAGCGACCTAACCTGGAATACTCTCATAAAACTGTGTGGAAAGCAGATGCAAGCTGCGATTGATGGGAAGAATAGGCAGGAAGTGTGATTCGCCCACTAAATGAATGGCGCACGACGCACTTGTTTGACCGATTCTTGAATGCTGCTTACCAGTGGTGGAGCCCTACAGGTTGGGCTAACGAAGGTAGAAGATCCAACGAAGGGCGGAGCCTCTGGTCACAGGTTCGTTTAGTATGCATAAGAACATTACGGAGTTACTCAACAAACTCCACTGGCAGAGGCTAAACGAGAGGCGTGCAAAGAATGTTTTTAAGCAACCCAGGAAAGTTTACCGTTGAAATTCCGAAAGTAATCCCCCGCTGAGATTTTGGAAACCTTTTGCTCCCTCCCACAGAAGTACATCTCGCTCTGTGGCCACAATGAGAAAATCGGACAAGTCAGAGGTCACAAGGAGCCTTATCGACAGCCATGGACATCAGGGACTACTCGCGAACGGAACAGGGAAAGCTAGAGGTGACGTTAGCGCCATAAGTAACCTCTGCTACACTGTCATTCTGAATTTTCGTTATTTTGCAACGAATTTTTGGCTGCAGTCGGATAGTATAAGTATCCTCGCATCTGACTAGAGTTTGCAGATTCTTGGCTGAAATACTGAAAATACCAATGTTTTATTTTCCTTTCTTAAAAAAACTGTGCGTTTGGCTGATCATTCCGAAATGTTATTACTCAGAGTAGGAAATCAGCTGAACCCAACTGATATGTGTTTTGCATGTGGTTGTTAAATAAGACGGCGATAGAGTAATTAATAGGTTCATGAATTTTAATGTCTGTTTAACGTGGGTTCCCTTACTGATGGCCGGCCGTGGTGGCCAAGCGGTTAAAGGCGCTACAGTCTGGAACCGAGCGGCCGCTACGGTCGCAGGTTCGAATCCTGCCTCGGGCATGGATGTGTGTGATGTCCTTAGGTTAGTTAGGTTTAAGTAGTTCTAAGTTCTAGGGGACTGATGACCTTAGAAGTTAAGTCCCATAGTGCTCAGAGCCATTTTGAACCTTACTGATGACCGATACCTGGCCTTGGTTTGGTTACGTGTAGTTTGAGTTCTTTGGTGTAATACTGGCTTATGGGATTTTATGTAGTATATGTTTAATTTGCGTCAACGGGGCAAATAATGTCACTTCATCGTGTTAATCCTCGACATTGACTGTACTGGCAGAAACTTCAGGATCTAACATAGTACCAGAAACTGTGGTTTCAAACATACCAATAAAACTGTCTTGCTACATAAGGTAGCAGAAACTGTGATTTCCAATGACCTAGCAAAAACTGTGATTCTCTCTTACTTGCACAAATTGCTGTTTCCAAAACACTAGCAGATCCTGAGGGTTCTATCGCACTAGCAGAAACGGTGGGTTTTATCAATCGCAGAAGTTGCACTTTTCAATTTAGCAGCAGGAACTGAAGGTTCCACTACACTATCTGAAATTTCGGTGTAACATAAAAATCGATAGGTTCCATTCAGTCAGTAGAAATTGCAGGTTCCAAAGTATTAGCAGATACTGTGGAGTCCATCATGCTGAAAGAAATCTTAGATTCCAGCGTACTAAGAGAATCTGTGAGTTTCAATGTATTAGAGGAAACTACATCTCAGATATATTAACAAAAACTGTGGGTTCCAACAACCCAGCGGAAACTGCATGGTCCAGAGTAGTATCAGAAATTGCTCTTTGCAGTGGGCTAGCAGAAACAGCGAAGTTCAGCATGCTGACAGAAACTGTGTGTTCCGATGTGTTATGGGAAACTGCCTGTTGTAATGCACTAGGAGAAACTGAGAGATCAACTGCACTAACTGAAACTCCGGCTGTACTATCAGAATCTGCAGGTTCCTTTAACAAGGACGTTAATTAATGAGAGGACACAGTCAACAGGTCTGAATGTAACTACTGGGTAACAACTTGAACATCCTTGGATTATTCAAAATAACAGTTTCATCAATTTATTACTAGAATACTAGAAGTTACTAGAATACTACAAATTTTCGTAATTTCCTTTCTTTTGACAAAAAACATTTGCTAGCTGCAAGAATTAAACTTTGTTTCTTTTCCTATTGAAATAGTGCAACATTAGAACAGGTTAACCCACAGTGAGAATCCAAATTTATCCTTAAGTTCGAAAAGTACTACAAGAAGAAATGCAAGAAGAAGTTTACTAATTTAAAACATTAAATTTTCTCTTTCTACAACAGTGTCACTGTAGGATAAGGTCCATTTACGTCAAGAAACAAATTTTCATCATGTTCCAATAGTTGTAGAAGAAGCAATTTACTAATCTGTTCTTATTGAAAGAGTGCAGCTCTAAAACACAGTTCATTTACATTAAGAAACCGAATTTGCGTAAAGTTCCTAAGGTTTACAAAGGTAATTTAGTCACTTCAGGTATTAAATATTTTCTTATTAAACAGTGCAATATGTATATTCTCTTTATCCTTCCAGAATTTCAAGTAAAACAATTTACTCAAAGAGGTTCCTTAGGTGACAATAAATCACGTGGTTGCGGACCGCGGGCGGCACATACCACTCCGGGGTAGACCTAGTGCACCCGATCCGCAGCGACAAGGCATGGAGTGAGCATTGGATCAACTACATCATACATAAAGCCTCTCTTAACCCTAGAACGGTCGGGCGTCAAATACACTCCTGGAAATGGAAAAAAGAACACATTGACACCGGTGTGTCAGACCCACCATACTTGCTCCGGACACTGCGAGAGGGCTGTACAAGCAATGATCACACGCACGGCACAGCGGACACACCAGGAACCGCGGTGTTGGCCGTCGAATGGTGCTAGCTGCGCAGCATTTGTGCACCGCCGCCGTCAGTGTCAGCCAGTTTGCCGTGGCATACGGAGCTCCATCGCAGTCTTTAACACTGGTAGCATGCCGCGACAGCGTGGACGTGAACCGTATGTGCAGTTGACGGACTTTGAGCGAGGGCGTATAGTGGGCATGCGGGAGGTCGGGTGGACGTACCGCCGAATTGCTCAACATGTGGGGCGTGAGGTCTCCACAGTACATCGATGTTGTCGCCAGTGGTCGGCGGAAGGTGCACGTGCCCGTCGACCTGGGACCGGACCGCAGCGACGCACGGATGCACGCCAAGACCGTAGGATCCTACGCAGTGCCGTAGGGGACCGCACCGCCACTTCCCAGCAAATTAGGGACACTGTTGCTCCTGGGGTATCGGCGAGGACCATTCGCAACCGTCTCCATGAAGCTAGGCTACGGTCCCGCACACCGTTAGGCCGTCTTCCGCTCACGCCCCAACATCGTGCAGCCCGCCTCCAGTGGTGTCGCGACACGCGTGAATGGAGGGACGAATGGAGACGTGTCGTCTTCAGCGATGAGAGTCGCTTCTGCCTTGGTGCCAATGATGGTCGTATGCGTGTTTGGCGCCGTGCAGGTGAGCGCCACAATCAGGACTGCAAACGACCGAGGCACACAGGGCCAACACCCGGCATCATGGTGTGGGGAGCGATCTCCTACACTGGCCGTACGCCACTGGTGATCGTCGAGGGGCACTGAATAGTGCACGGTACATCCAAACCGTCATCGAACCCATCGTTCTACCATTCCTAGACCGGCAAGGGAACTTGCTGTTCCAACAGGACAATGCACGTCCGTATGTATCCCGTGCCACTCAACGTGCTCTAGAAGGTGTAAGTCAACTACCCTGGCCAGCAAGATCTCCGGATCTGATCCCCATTGAGCATGTTTGGGACTAGATGAAGCGTCGTCTCACGCGGTCTGCACGTCCAGCACGAACGCTGATCCAACTGAGGCGCCAGGTGGAAATGGCATGGCAAGCCGTTCCACAGGACTACATCCAGCATCTCTACGATCGTCTCCATGGGAGAATGGCAGCCTGCATTGCTGCAAAAGGTGGATATACACTGTACTAGTGCCGACATTGTGCATGCTCTGTTGCCTGTGTCTATGTGCCTGTGGTTCTGTCAGTGTGATCATGTGATGTATCTGACCCCAGGAATGTGTCAATAAAGTTTCCCCTTCCTGGGACAATGAATTCACGGTGTTCTTATTTCAATTTCCAGGAGTGTATAACAAAGGATTGTTAACTGGTGAAGTGTACACTCATAAGCATAGTCTGCCTCATGCAATAATGGAGGTGTTAAAACCTATTTTTAGAGACTTAGCAGCACCTGAACTGTTGAAAATGTGTATTCACGGAAAAACTCAAAACCCCAATGAAAGTGTAAATAGTGTAATATGGTCGAGAATCAAAAAAAATGGCTCTGAGCACTATGGGACTCAACTGCTGAGGTCATTAGTCCCCTAGAACTTAGAACTAGTTAAACCTAACTAACCTAAGGACATCACAAACATCCATGCCCGAGGCAGGATTCGAACCTGCGACCGTAGCGGTCATGCGGTTCCAGACTGCAGCGCCTTTAACCGCACGGCCAGGTCGAGAATCTCCAAGACTGTATTTGTTGGAATAGAAACACTTCACTTTGGTGTGTATGATGCTGTTGCGACTTTCAATGATGGCAACATTGTAAGGTGCAAGGTATTTAGAAATATGGGAATGAAGATAGGTTCTAACATGGTACGAGCGATGCTTGCTTTAGACAAGGAACGCCTTCGGGCTGCAGACAGGGCTGTAAAGAGTCTAGAAATACAAGCAAGAGTAAACAGGAGGAGGAACAAGAGGAAGCTGGAGGAGGAGTTTGCAGAGGATGAAGATAATCCATCCTATGGACCTGGAATGCACTAAAAAGTTAATCCAATCTTTGTCGCTCGATTCCCAAAACTTTTATTTTCTCATACTAATTACATGTTTTCTAAGGATCTTCCAAACATATTTGTTTCAAACTTTCAGTAAATGTTACACAGTACCTTATGCATAATTTAACACAGCCTTTTTCCAAAAAACTGTATATTTTTGAATATATAAATAAAAAATTGCAAAAAAGTGTTGTGAATTTTCATTACAATTGAAAACAAATCATCTTTAATAACTGAACTAAAATTTTGTAAAATCCCTGTGTTAAGTTGTAGCCCATATTCCAATAAATAATCTGTAAAAAGTTCAACTTCCTACCTCAAATACTTTCTGTGGAAAGATGTAACTTATAAGCGTTATTTTAATATTGCAAGTATAGGGCGTTCCGGAGCCCCTTAAGCACGAAGCTGCCAATAATCTCTGAAAAGCCACCGACCGGCACGAGTGTCGTAGAAATGCCAAAATAACGCTCAACATCAAAACAGGTAGCGGCAGATCCCAGATTCTGCCTTCGACCGAGCATGGCACGCAAGTAGGGCAAGCGCCCGCTCCGACTGCTCGTGAAACGGCCGCCACGGCGCAGGAATCGCCGCAGAGGCGCCCGCCGGCAGCGCCAGCGCCTGCTGCTGGAACGTGAACGTGGTCACGCCGGGCACGCTGCCTCGTGCGCCGGCCTCCCCAAGGCTGTGCGCGAGCCTTCGCCCGACTCTCTCTTCCATCATCCCTCCGTGAGGGAGCTCTAGCTCCGCACATACCCAGAATCAGTGCTCAAGTTGTCCAGGTAGGAGGTATTGTTCTCGCACACGGTTCACATTGTACAGGCAGGAACACTAGTTTCCAATGTACTAACAGAAAGTCTGAATTCCGGCATATTAGCAGAAACTCCATCGTCAAATATATTATCGGAAACTGCCGATTACAACATCCTGGTAGAAACTGTTGGTTCTGTGGTACATCATAAACTGTGAGTGTCAGTGTCTTTACAGCCACTGTTGGTTCAGTGGTATTAACATAAACTGTAGTTTGAAATGTACTAGCAAAAGCATTAGGGTTCAGCGTACTAGTAAAAACCGCGGGTTTCGTCATATTAGCGGTTCTAACGCACTAGCGGAAGCCGCATTTGCGCTTGTACTAGGAGAAACTGCAGTTTCCCTTACAACGAAAAATAATTAAATGAAAAGACACAGCACAGTGTCACAATACGAGTTAGAACATTTAACAAATGAAGGCTTCGGTCCATACTGTATACCAACTAGATTCCTTTCAGAGTACGCTGATACAATAGCTCTGTACTTAATACAACTGTTTGCTCGACGAACGATGCGTACCCAAATACTGCAAAGTTGCACGAGCCACACCACGAAAGGCGATAGTATTAGTCCACTAAATTACAGGCCCATATCATTAACGTCGACATGCGGCAGAAATTTGGAACATATCTCGTAGTCAAACATTGTGAGTTGCGTCTATTGGCAGAGAGTCAACACGGATTTAGAAAATAACGTTCTTGTGAAACACAACTAGGTCCATCTCACACAAAGTGTTGAGTGTTATTGACAAGGGATTTCAAATTGATTCTGTATTTCTAGATTTCCAGAACCCTATTGACACTGTACCTCACAAGCGGCTTGTAATCAAACTGCGTGCTTGTGCAATATCGTCTCAGTCATATGATTGGATTTGTGATTTCCTGTCAGAGACATCACAGTTCGTAGTAATTGAATGAAAATCAAAGAATAAAACAGAAATGATTTCTGAAGTCCCCTAAGTAGTGTTACAAGCTCTCTGCTGTCCCTTGTCAATATGAACGATTTATGAGACAATCTGAGCAGCCGCCATAGGTTGTTTGCAGAGTGTCCTGTCATTTACCGTCTAGTAAAATCGTCAGAAGATGAAAAAAAAATTGAAAACGATTTAGAGAAGATATGTTTCTGGTGCGAAAATTGGCACTTCACGCTAAATAATGAAAAGTGTGAAGCCATCGACATGAGTGCCGAAAGGTATACATTAATCTTCATGTACAGGATAAATAAGTCAAATCTAAAGGCCGTAAATCCAGGAATTACACTTACGAACAACTTAAATTGGAAAGAACACGTAGAAAGTGTAGTACGGAAAGCGAACCAAAGACTGAGTTTTATTGGCGGAACATTTAGCAGATGCAAGAGCTCTGGTAAACAGACTGCCTACGCTACGCCTGTCTGTCCTCTTTCGCGGGACTGCTGCGCTGAGTGGGGCTCCTTACCTGATGGAATTAACGGAGTACATCGGGAAAGTTCAAACGAGGGCAACACGTTTTGGGTTACTCAGAAATAGGGGAGAGAGTCTCACAGACATGATACAGGATTTGAGTGCGGCGGGTCTTGTCACGAAGTATCAACCACCAACTTTCTTCTCTGAATGCGAAAAGATTTTTTTTGACGCTGACGTACATTGGGTGAAACGATCATAATAATAATAAAAGGAGAATCGGAACTCGCACGTAAAGATATAGATGTTCGTTATTACCGCCTGCGTGGAATAATAGGGAATTATTGTGAAGATGCTTAGGTGAGTCATTTGCCAGGCACGTAAGTGTAACTTGGTGAGTAACAATGTAGGTGTAGATGTAGATGTAGAATTATTTGCGTCCTCTCTTTCGTAGAACGTAGAGCGACCAATTCGCCGTCACTGGGATCGGCGCTGTTTCAGCTACCGAAAGCGCATGAGGGAGCTGTCTGCGCTGTTCCGGGACCGACCGCGGCCGCCCCTGGAGGAGGCAGTCTACTGGGTGGAGCACGTGCTGCGGCACGGGGGGGCGCCGCACCTGCGCCCCGCCTCCCTGGCGCTGCCCTGGCACCGGCACCTGCTGCTCGACGTCGCCGCCCCCGCCCTGGCCACGCTGCTGCTCGCGCTGGCGGCCGCCTACGCCGGCCTGCGCTGCCTGCTGGGGCCTCTCTGGAGGGGCAGAGCGGCGCGCCGGGACAGGGTCAAGAGTCACTGAGCGGCAGGAGGCAGCGCTGGACCTCCGGCCCGGTTAACATCCAGAGGCGATGCCTTGCATTTTATGTCCAAAGTTACTTGCTGGTTGGACGTGTTGTGGTACAGAGAATTATCACCTGAGATGTTTTCAACACCAGTTCCGAAGAACAGTCATATTTTCGGAAAGTTGGCTGCATTTCACTAGGAAACACTCTGTAATACTGACTGACCAACTTCCACCGATAAGTAAATGAAACTTGGAAATGCAGCCTGTCAAATGTATTATGCAAGACTTTTCCGTGCAGCATCAAGCTTCACACTTTCTGTTTTTAATTGTTTTGCTCAGAAAATAAAATCATTACCACAAATGAATTTTTTAAAATAGAATCTTTAATCTAATTCAGAGTGATCTGTCTGTTCGTCTGCAAATGTTGTGTAACCGTAACATGTCTAAGTAAAGACTGAAACACACTTTCTGCCCCTGACTTGAATTCAGTTTTCTGCGAATAAAAAAAAAAAAAGCTGTTCCGTGAACTGTACAATGTATCCTATCCAAGAAATCTGCGCAATAAATTGAGAAACAGAAATGTCTGAAATTTTATGTGTTGAAACACACAATGAAACTTACATGAAACATCTAAAATATTTAACGTAGTTTCTAGTGAATGTATACGATATTGTAACGTCGAACTGAACATCCTTAACCAGTGCACCTTGGAATTTTTTTCCCTGTAATGTCAGGGCAAAGAGTGCATGAATGAAAATTTTTGGAAAATTCACCGAAAAGGTCAGGGTTCTATATGGTATTTATGCACGAAACTCTCTGCTGCCACATTTATTCAGAAAAAATGTGACTTTAAGTTCGACAGTTTTGCTATCTCATGTTTTCGTAACAACAACAAGTTGCGCATTGAATATTGATATTTTGCGAAAGGAAAAATGTAATTGAAAACGATAATTCAGTGCGTTAGCGGTGGTGATCATATCTTTGGCATGTTGTAAAGACTGAACTGATGTTATTTCGTGGTAATTTCTTCTGTTGCGACCAAAACTATGCAGTGCAACGACACTCGGTGTTAAAAGCTGATGAACAATGTGACTGAAGAAACGATAATTATAGGAAAGTCCAAAAGCGAGGATGTTCTGGGTCCAACAATACCACTGATTCCAACCGACTTGCCGTTTCAGTTTAAGTCTATCCAGTTCCCGGTTCGTCTCATATTTGTAGTGATCATTAATAAATCCTCAGGCTAATCGTTGCAAGAGTGTGGATTAAACCTTGAACTGAAGTGTTTTTTCCTATGGACAGTAGTATGTCGCGTAGTCGTGAGTCGGTTAGTCATCGGCACCATTCGTTTTCTCTCTGGATGTTGGATGAATCCCTTCTCGACCAACTGTCAACGGTGGGGAAACGGTGTTCTGCGCCACTTTTGATATCAAATTTCTCAGCAAATTAATTAAATTGCGACAGCTGATTGATTTATGATCTTAACCAAATGTTCTGCTTAGTGTTTTTCGTGTAACCTCTTCCATTTCACTTAACCTACAGTTCTACTAAGTGTTTCTCGATCCCCTAAGGGTTGATTGAATACCGCCTTAGGATAATCAGTCCTTCCCCCTCCATCTCACCCCTTCCTCTGGGAAATCTCCAATCCGTCACCCTCCACCTCGCTAATACAGGCACACATTTGATATCAAATAATTGACTAATTAAATAAATTGATCAATTAACTAACCCATCCCCTCTTGAAAATCCCGCAGCCATCCTCCAGTCACCTCACTCTCCCATATCTGGAAACTGGCGGGAAAATGATTTAGTCTGTGCTGGAGAGGAAGGACCTCATTAGACGATATCAAAGTCAATTGGAATTACATAGCAGAGGATATACTGTTTATTTATAAAATACGATTTTCAGTGGCTGGATCTGTTTTCTTTTTGGCTGGAAAAGCACACATCCAGCGGCTACATTTCCTAATTACATAACTCAATCGGCAGCTGAAAGAAGGAAATAACTCCATAAACCTGTTTGTTGGGAATCTTTTTTAAAAACTGTATATCTGAAAGTTATTTTTTACTGCACACACAGAACAACATTTCCATCCGTTTACAGTGTTCAGATAATTTCCAGATATTGTACTTTGACTCGTAAAATAAATAAAAAATTTGGTGGATTTGTTTCCTTCTTCCAACTGATTGAAAATGTGACTAAAAATAAAGAAATAAGTCAATAATGACTTTCAAATTTTATCCAAAATTGTAAAAACATAACACTATAGGCTATTGGAAAAATCTATATAGTTGAAAAGTTGAAAAGGGCATCAATTTTTTGACCCCAAGAATGCGCAGAAGGTTTTAGAGAAAAAAACTTGGACACGGAAATCACTCATCATCATGATAAGGTGGATCTGAGGTGGTAGGCCAGGTAATTAAGGTCCTCGTAGAAGTCTTTCTTTTCTGTAGGTATGTAGGTGATTATCTTCTCTAAGTCATGATTTTTTTTTCATTTATGGGTATTTTTCTTGTGTATGCAGTCTCTGTAGGAAACGTTATTTCATCCAATAACTTTGGTTTTTGAATGACAAATCATGTCTGAACGATGCTACCAATGAATTCGGAGGCTATTATAGAACCCTTCAAGTCTTGAAAAACTTTGGCCACCAATCCTTAGAGATCGCGATTTGTTTTGTAGTCTTCCTCACAGAATGTCCAGATTCTCTCGCTGTTTGTATCAACTCACAGTACTCGTCCGGAGTGTATATTCTGTCCGTTTCCTAATCTTACGCTTGGCGATAACAAAGATCCTATCACACTGCAGGAACGAATGTCCACGAATAGGAAATACTGGTGAATTGTAGCAAAACGGCCAAGTGATACCAAGGCAAGTAGAAACTTGACGATAGTTTTATTTCGGTTTTGTCCACCGCAAGCGTTGCTAAAAATGCGAAGTTCTTTAACAGTTGGACTCGTCCTGAATCTTCAACCAAAGTAGGCTACATAGCTCATAGGAGCCTCTTCTAGATATGTGTAGAAATTTGCTCATCCTGTTTTCACGGCAAGGATGCAGAAAACGTACAACCAAAGCTTTCTTAGATAGAACATCTCTTGCACAGGAATTTTCGCCAGTGGAAGATTTTGCATTTAGTCAAAGACGAGGCACCCTACTTCTTTTTCATTGCACAGTCGCAACACTTCTTTTCGTTTGGAGTAAAATTTATTGGCTCGACGTAAATGGACTATCTTTTCAGTGACTGCGACACGTTTTTGCGGTGTCGGTGAGGACTGGTGATTTGATCTTCATTTCCAATTCCTCACATGTGCTACAGGCGTCAATTTGGAGCCTCCCTAATCTATATCCATGGTTCTCATTATAATATTTCCGATGAAAATCGTATTTGACGCTAAATGCGTAATGCGGATATTTCTCACACAACAGGTGGTGCAGAGTTTTTATATCCCTCTCAGCACCTAGATATTTAATTTCCTTACTGCAATAATGAGAATGATGTATTGGTAACTCATTTATATGATCATCAATGGCACCTAGTATTTGTGGAGGTAACACATTATCCCGGTTCATATGTCTACCACGCATATCAACTGCAGATTTTCCAGAAACAATTAAAGTAGTCAAACGGAAAAGCGCTTTATTTTTGATGGTATATAAAACGGAAAATGCATTTCTACAAACTTGAATTATTTTTTTGGCATTGTTCAGAACAAATAAATTGAGAACGTTGTCTAGTTTCTTAGGGTTTTCGTTCTTTGAACGGCGGCGTTTTGCATCACGTCGCATTATCAGACCCATTAGAAATGTATCTTGTTCATTTTTGTTTCGTCCATCATATAAATTATCTAGAAAATATTTCTTCTCTTCAGAAAGGAAGTTGTTTGTGCATTCCAACTTGCCACAACACGAAATGTTTGTGTTTGATTTTGCAGGAATAGGCTTACCTGTGGAGGTACTCACATATTGTTGACCAAGAAGACGCTGTCTCTTCTGTATTTGGCGTTTATAGCAGTGAACGATGAAGCCACTTCATAATCACTCTCGGAAATCTATGACATCATATAAGTATGTTGTAGTACGAAGAAATTAGTGATTAGTAAAAGCTCAACACGAACACGTAATCACATTAACCAACTGTTTGCATACTAAATAGTTAAAAAGATATACAGCATATGGAGCAAGAACGAACTTGTTCCGTGCCCTGCTCCCATCTCTTGGCCATGCATGGCAGTAGTTGGAAGACAGAAATAAATTTATGTGGCACCTCGTGGATGGAAGCGATAGCTAGGATACCATGGATATGACTTGGGAAATGGAGTGCTAATCAGGAGTTTGTTAAGTGCTTCCAAACAGCTTGCTTAGTGATAGGGTAGATGTCTCTATTTTCGTAGAGACCCAAAGCATTGATTCCTCATATTGGTGGTCAATATTGCTTTCAGGAATGTGACTGCAGTTTTGATGTCATAGGTGGTAGTCATCCCGACCCCTAATCTTTGGACACTACCTCGTTCATTTTGACGGCTTAGAGTGTATAGTCACATGTGGAATCAAGGGGGAATTCTTCAGGACTTAAACCTATAGAGCACATATATTAACACTGTGTATACATTTGCTTGACATACGTTGTGTGTGAAAGAGATTGTGTTGTATTCATGGGGTTAGAGGAGCGTAGCGCATAATTTCACGAGTCAACTACTGCTGCTATGTGTTTGTCTATTTCCTCAAAAGTTGGGCGTCGTTTCATGCATTTTCCGTTGCTGACGATCGTTTTATAGGACTGATGCGAGCATACCACAATTTCGGAAGCATAATCGGATGTGAACAGTAGGTGCTGTATGCCTATGGAAACAATATATGACATGCATCATGAAGAATCTATATTTTCTCTTTTTCTATTTTCCTTTTTTATGTCATTTGGTGCTGTAGGTAATAGTTTTATGATCTTAAATTTTCTCAACATAGTGAGTGTGATAGAAAACTTGCAGGGTGAATGTATGTTATGTAGTACATATGTAATTCCTGAATTGGAGTATTAACAATGTTTCATCCCAGGTGAGTAATATATCAGAAACCACACTGCTTTAACTGCTGAACTGTGAAGCCTTACTAGTGAGTCTTTACGTTCTACAATCATTTCTCTCTTCCCAGTACCTCTTTGGTATGGAATCCAAAACTACAACAATTCTACAGAATTTATAACACAAGAGATTTACTTAAAATGTTCCAAACACCTTCCTGTTGCAGCTCCTTCTTCTTCTTAATCGTCTCTCAAATGAGTAGGCTCGTGTCTACTATACGCAAATAAGGAGTACTAAACTACTCACCATGGAAGTATCCAGAGATATCATGCGTAATTGAATAGTGATGTGATTAAGTTTGTTAGTGTACAAGTACCATCCACTGCACATCGTAAGAAGGATTGCGAAGTAAGCATATAGATGAAGGCGTAAATTTAATGTATCTATTTAGATATCACTCCATCCATGTATAGGCACACAAAAGTTACAGAAGAATGTTGTCTCTTATTTATCGAAAAAACAAAATATGGAATAGTTAGATGTCGATGAAGAAAGACCATGCTGCAGCAGGCTTGCGTCGTCGGCGGCCGCATCTGGTCCCCCACATACGGCGAACTGGCATTCGAACACTCTACACGACTAGGACGACGGAATGACACTCACTCACGCTCTCTCGCGATGTCGCGACCGAGAGTATCTCGGTCACGCAGAACCTTGCTACCAGCGGTTCACTATACCACAAAGAGAACAATGAGTGCAAATTACTCGCTGTGCAGTGGATGCAGCGTTCTGCTGGGCCGCCAGTTATGGCGACGCAGGACGTCACAGTACTGCCAGGGAAGGCTCAGATAGTGGCGGTCACTCAAGCAGCCACTGCCCTGCCCAGGCAGACTCTGCCAGTGGTGGCTCGCTATGAAGAAGCCAGTGTACTGCTGCAATCAGCACTGCCAACCGTGCCTCCACAAGAGCACTTCTGGCTGCTGCCCCGTCAGTCGTTGTAAAGGTAGATGCCATGGACCTGCCGGAAACAAATGTAATGATCCTGATAGGTTTTGGTCTGATATGTGCGTCCCACGAAGCTGACCACACGGATGTTTCACAGGTCTGGTGCAAGTAGCCATCAGCGAAAGTCGAGAACGACTTTTTATCTCCATCCACCTCTGTCACATGGCACCCAAAGAAAAAATTCATCCCATCCTCCGCTTGTCATCCAGTGGGGGGAAGTCAACAAAGATTTACGATTGATGATCCAGAGATTGGCAAACCTCAAATTGGTCTGTGTCGCCAGTGACGACTTTTAGAAGATCTACCTGGCGACCACACCACGCTCATGACCTACATCTGCATGTATGGGCTCCATTTCTTCATGTACAATGCACAGCCTATCCAGCTGCTGAGGTGGTCTTGTGCTACATCCCACTCAAGATGGATGTGGACCATCTCATAGAAAAACTAGTGCCCATGGGCTATGGTGACTGTGTTACTGAAATCATATGGTCACTTAGGACATGCAGTAACATGCAAAAGTTACTTGTCATCCTGGTGGACAATGCTGACAACCAGAACATCTTCCAGGTTATGCATGCTGCTGACATCGCAGTCGACGTTGCTTCTTCTTCTGCCACGGCCTTGACCATGTGCCGTGATACTGTATGATGCTGACCTGTTGTCTTATGTGCACTGGATCGGATTAGAATTGTAAGTACACGAAGAAGAGAGAGTACCCACTGTAGTGCTGTAACTGCGGTGAGCAGGATGTGGCCAGCTACCGAGGCTTCACAGCCTTGAAACGTCGCCACTGTGGCATGTCAGGTTGGCACAGAAGATGCAGCTCACCTCTAGTTTTGCCAACATGGATATCAGCCCCCCTCCCACCCTGACTAGCGCCAAGCGTCACTGTATTGGTCCTGCCACAATTACCACTTACCACTTCATCATTTCAGGTGACTGTCAGCTAGTCAGTCGCATCAGCTGCCCCCAGGACTTGTGGGCTTGTTCACTGTATGGACCCTCTCCCCCCCCCCCTCCCTCCAGCACTACTCAGCAGCCTGTCAGTAGTGTCCCTTGCCAGGCAGTGCCTGCTGCTCAGCCACAGCCTGCCATCTTGGTCTCAAAGGCACCAATGGTCGCTGCTGTTCTGATCCCAAAGGCCGACATAATCGAGCTGCAGTCTCTTCTGCGTTCGCTCACCACTCCGCTGAGCCAACTTCTGGACCTCGTCACTCCTGTCATGTCTACCCTCTAGGTCGCCATTGATGCCACACCATAATACCATGGACAACAATCATATTCAGGGCCTTACTATCTGCATTTTCAACGCCAACAGTCTCCATCACAACAGGCTGAGTTTCGCTAGTTTCTCCATGATATAATGATGTGGCCACTGACGCCTTCCTCGTCTGGAAAACTCATCTCAAGGCGGGAGGCTCCATATGAGAGGCCAGCTTTAGCTGCTACACTAGAGACAGGCCTACCACATTCAGCGGGATGGCTATCTCTGTCATGACATTGCTACACCGCTACAATTCGCACTTGCCACAGCTTGAGCTTCTAGAGGCGACAGGTGTGGTAGTTACCACATAAAGTAACATTACTTTCATTGTGCCATGCCAGCTGCCCCCACTATCTACCTTACCAGAGGACGGCTGGATGTGCACAATGTCAGCATTCTCAAGGAGATAGGGCAGCACACATCCACCTGTACAGTCACTGCCATGTTCTCTAATCACCTCCTGGTGATCTTTGATATGGATGTGGTCAGCGCAGTTACGCCTCCTGGCACCTATTGTACCAGCACCTGGAAGGCGAGTGCTACTGTGTGGAAGTTCTCGGCACCAACCCTGGACTTTCCGTTAGGTTTGGTGGTTCTCACTCCCCTCATCAGGGGCTACTTTGAGCAGCAGCTGCTGCCGCTCCTGGTCGGGCGTTAGGCAGCAAGACTGCCTCCACTGCTTCTGTCCTTCTCTCCTGGCAGAAAAGTGGAGAAAGACTGGCTGTTTCATGAATGGAAGGTCACTCACCAGCCGACCGTAAAGAATAGTTTCAAAGGATGTGCAGGGAGGTCAAGTTCGTTGTCGAGGAGCACCGCAACAGTGACTGGGTGGACCTCATCTCCACACTCTGCCTTAATTATAGCAGTGCCCGGCACGCCATCTTGAGTCTTCTGCAACTCGTCCTACTGCTCTAGGATGGGCGGCTGTGAGTCAAACACAAAGGCCAGTGTCCTGCCTGACGCTTTAGAGACCAATTTCACCATGTTAACGAATGTTGACTACGATGACTACCAACTCTTCAATTAACTGTTGCCTACCTCCCTGGCCACCCATGATGAGGGCGATGCCATCTACCCAATCTCTGAGGAGGAAGTTGTTGTGCATCTTCGATTCCTCGATTCCAGGTGGGTAGGGGGAGTTGGTGGGATCACCAACATTCTTAAGAACCAGCTGCCAAGGATCCATCAGCACTTACTGATATCTTTAGCCAGATTCTTCAGGGTTCTACCGTTCTGTTCGGAAACATGCAGAAGTGGCAAAGGCAAAGAAGGACTCTCAGCTGGCATGGATCTACCACTCATCAGTCTTCCCCTGTCCATTTAAAGGACCTCGAGATGCCTTAGCTGTGGCGCCAATTGGGGCCTGTCAATGAGGAACGCCTCTTGCTTGACGACAAGTGTGGCTTCAGCAGTGACCACACCACCTCCCACCAACTGCTACGCCTGGATGAACTGCAATTAGGGTGCTGGAGAGGTGAGTGTACTTACTCATGGACATGTCTAGGGCCTTTGACTCGGTGTGCAATGATAATCACATGTACAAGCCCATTGTACATATGATCCTTCTGCAGTCCTAAATTTCCGGCAGGACCTTCCGCTTATGGGCTGATAAAGGCAGTCTACCATGAGGTTAACATATGCAGGGGCGCCACAGGAGTTGTTGCTCAGTCCCTTGTTGCACTCTCTGTATGCTGCTGATGCACTACAGTTGACACATGAGGAACTGGCTCTGTATGCTGATACCACGATGTTACGCCCACAGTATGAACGTCGACAACTTGGGTCCCCACCTCCAGCCTGGGGTGCCACGCTATGGGTGCCTGGGCCACCAAACGGCTACTCAAGTTCAACCCTATGAAGAGCCAAGCGATCAGCTTTATGTGACAAGAGGTGCAGCTGGCTCTCCCACCAATCACCATCGACCAAGACTGCAACTTATTGTGGGATGAAATTCGACGAGCACCTCACCTGGCTCCACATGTCCACGAGATTTGAAACAGCGAAGGTCTATGCTGTCGATTCGGTTCAGTCTTAGGACTTGCCATTCTGCCGTCTTGTGTTTGTTGGTCCCCCACCACTGTTGTTGTCTTTCTATTATTTTCGGTGAGTCACTGTCTATGCCCTCGCCCCACTGGATAGTGTCTTCTGATCAAGTCCAATTACACTTACTATATTCATGCCTCCTAATATTACTTCAACATACAGGATATTACTGGCAGTGCACATGAGACCAGGCATCGTCTCATTATTTAGACAGATCTGGTAACTGTGCTCGAGTGGGAAAAGAAGGAGACATTCAGTGGGTAAGTGGTGATGACTGTGCATATTCACTGTCCAACTAAAAGAGCGCTCCTTCGTAACATAGAAAGAACAGCAACTGAATTTACTCTATCATGCATTTCCTACTGAACAGTGTTTCCTGGAGAACATCATTGTAGGATACAATCCTGGACCACATGAACGCCACTGCTCAACCTGTACGTGAACTGCTGCCACAGAGACGTGTGTGCTAAGCACGCCTATGTGGTGACACTTGACATGGAGGTTGCGGTTGTCATCCTGACGTTCGATGAAATTTTCACTTCCAGAATTTGGCCGACATGGGGAGGAAGGTGGCGGAGATGTCGAGACGTTGTGGAAATGTCCTGGATTAGATTACAACCTCTCTGCAGTGTCCAGTGTTGTGTAACGGTGTTGATGGCGACCCGTACATTGCAAGGGAACATTAAGCTCTGCGTCCCGCTTTTGACTGTGTGGCAGCAGCGAGTTTCGCCCTCTCTCTTCTCTCAGCATCACACGACACTGACAGGACATCACCCCATACACACACCCATTGCATTCGCCTATACTCAACCGATGCACTTAAGACTCAGCTGCTATATAGAGAGTAGAAAGTGGCCACTGCGCACAGGGGAAGGGGTGTATCTCAGGGTATCCCATCCATCAAAGCCACATCACTCTCTCATTATTTATTTCTTGTAAGTCGCTGTACACTGAGATAACAAAAAGTTATTGGATTATGGCATACAAATATACAGATGACTGAAGTATCATGTAGACAATATAGAAAAGGTGAGTTCATCGTCGGAGATCTCATTTGCACTCAGGAAATTCACATGAAAAGGTTTTTGCGTGATTATGGTTGCACTCCGGGAAATAACAGACTGAATGCGGAATGACACTGGGATCTAGACGCATGGGACATTCCGTTTCGGAAATCGTTGGGGAATTCAGTAATCCGAGATCCACAGTGTCAAGAGTATGCCGAGAATTAGCAAATTTCAGTCATTACCTCTCACCACTGACAATGCAGTGGCCGGCGGCCTTCGCTTAACGATCGAGTGCGGCAGCATTTGCGTAGAGTTGTCAGTGCTAACAAACAGGCAACACTGTGTGAAATAAGGGCAGAAATAAGTGTGGAGCGTACGGCGAGCTTACCCGCTAGGACATCGCGGCAAAATTCGGCGTAGTGGGCCACGCCAGCAGACGACCGAAGCGACTGCGTTTTCTAACAGCACGACATCGACTGCAGCGCCTCTCCTGGACTAGTGACCATATGTGTTGGGTCTTAGACGACTGGAAGATCGTGGGCTGGTGGTATGAGTACCGATTCAAATTGGTGAGCGTGGCACAGACAAACAAAACCATGGACAAAAGTTGTCAACAAGGCATTGTACAAGCTGGTGGGGGCACCATAACGATGTGAAGTGTATTTTCATGGAATGGACTGTGTCCTCTGCACCAAGTAAGTCGATCACTGACTGCAAACGGTTATGTTCGGCAACCTGGAGACCATTTGCAGGCATGCAACATAAGCGACATCGTACACAGGATGCGGTTATTTCTGATGTGGAATCCCCCATTTTATCCCCTCCTGTGTCAAGTATCTCTCCCGGTGATACAAATTGCCTAGTAGCCTTGTGTCGTCCAGTGAATGTGAGCGGCAAATACAGGCGTTTCTTGTGCCTGTGGAGCGGGTCTTATAGAGGCGCAGCAGGGATCAGGTATGTCTGACAGTCATCATCGTCGCCTCCTCCCTCCCTCCACCCTCCCGCCCTCCCCAATAAACCACCCGGGATATTACAGTCTGACGAGCAACGACGTCTTCATGTCACCGTGTTTACCAACATCGACAGGGTACGCAACCTTCGGAGTTTCTGTCATTGACTCTTGTTCTGCAAGTGTCCGCACAAATTGTTTCAGTCTTGGCACCTCATGAGCCTGATGTTGTGCCCCTGTCTGCCATGCTGGCTCATGCAGCGGAACAGTTTACGTTTCCTTGTCCAGGGCGGGCAGATTTAAGTCTTGTGTTGCTGAGGCGATCCTACCTCACCACTGGCGTACACAGCACGTCGAGCCGGATCGCGGCAGGGAGTGGAACTAGTCCCCCTCACTCGTATCGCTTGTGGTCTCAGCAGTCGCTTAGTGGCCTTTTTTAATGTAGCACCCGAGGATTCGACGGGCACTATTCTATTTTATCGTGAAGGTATTCCTGTCGTTCTGGTCGCGGGATCAGTTGTCGTGCAAGGTGTGTAAACAAAGTTTCAAGATTGATTATTTCCTCAGTAGCGCTGCTTGCGCAGATCGGTCTCAGCACCTGCACCAGGTGGTAGGGGGTGTTGGCTAAGCAAGCAAAGCATCGGCATTCGCTGACGAAACGTTGGTGCGAAAACATCGCGAGTGCAGGGAGTGTTTGTTTCGAAACGTCGTCGAGAAATCGCAGCTGCCAAAACGCAGAGCCTCTTGGAGCAGCGGTGTTCGATCAAATTCTGTGTAAAACACAACAACACTGGTACGGAAACATTACAGATGATTCAAGAGGCCTATAAAGAATACATGACACTTTCCATGGTTTTCATTTGACACAAGAGGTTCAAAGGTGGCCGCGAAGACGTGAAGGACGATGAACGCTTTGGAAGACCTTCAACGAACAGAACGGCGAAAATCTGGCCAAAGTGCGTCAAGTTTTAAGCAGTGACTGACGTCTCAGCATCAGAGTGATTGCAGATGAGGTGGGTTTGAATCGCAAAATCGTGTTTCAGCTAGTGACGGAAGATCTAATAGTGAGAAAAGTGTGCGCTCTCGGATGAACAGAAGAGATACCGCCTGGCTGTTTCGCTTGAAATGCATCATCGTTTACAAACTGAATCTGATTTTTGGACAAAGTGGTCACTTGTGATGAGACCTGGGACTTCGAATACGATCCAGAATCGAAGAGGCAAAGTTTGGAATGGCACACCTCAGCGTTACCAAAGTCGAAGAATGTCCACATGCGCAAGTCACGTGAGAAAATGATGCTTATTGCTTTCTTTGACTCATAAGGACTGATCCGTAAAGAGTTTGTGCCTGCCAGACAGACCGTCAATGGTCAGTATTATACTCGAGTTTGAGGGATGGAGTCCATCGAGAGTGCCCGGAGAAGAAAGACGACTGGGTGCTCCACTATGACAATGCGACCGCTCACACCTGCTTCGCCGTCACTGAAGTTTTGACGCGGTTCAACGTGGCAACGCTGCCGCAGCTGCCCTGCAGCCCCGACCTCACCCCTAGTGACTTCTGTTTGTTCCCCCGGGTGATGAGAGGCCTGAAAGGGAAGTGGTTTGGCAGCATCGCAGCTGTCCATAAGGCTTCGACAAGAGTTTTGAACAGCATTGTGGTTAAGGGGCTCCGGAAAGGCTCAAAATCATGAAAAGTTCAATTTTTACTTTTTTGCGTTTTCTGAATCTGCAGACTATTACCTTTTAATAGATAGATAATTTATTCAATTCCGAAGACTACAACTATTTTTAAATTTTTTTTGAAATGTATTCTACATGGGCGTGACCCACTGTGGCGCTGTTAAACTGCTGTCAAATGGTGTTATTATTAACGTCAGTGTTCATCAGGTACATTTTAGTGATGTGAGATAAAGTATGTGTTGTGGCTAACCTATTTTCAGAGACTTAGCAGCACCTGAACTGTTGAAAAAGTGTATTCACGGCAAAACTCAAAACCCCAATGAAAGTGTAAATAGTGTTATATGGTCGAGAATCCCCAAGACTGTATTTGTTGGAATAGAAACACTTCACTTTGGTGTGTATGATGCTGTTGCGACTTTCAATGATGGCAACATTGTAAGGTGCAAGGTATTTAGAAATATGGGAATGAAGATAGGTTCTAACATGGTACGAGCGATGCTTGCTTTAGACAAGGAACGCCTTCGGGCTGCAGACAGGGCTGTAAAGAGTCTAGAAATACAAGCAAGAGTAAACAGGAGGAGGAACAAGAGGAAGCTGGAGGAGGAGTTTGCAGAGGATGAAGATAATCCATCCTATTGACCTGGAATGCTTTGTCGCTCGATTCCCAAAACTTTTATTTTCTCATACTAATTACATGTTTTCTAAGGGTCTTCCAAACATATTTGTTTCAAACTTCCAGTAAATGTTACACAGTACCTTCTGCATAATTTAACACAGCCTTTTTCCAAAAAACTGTATATTTTTGAATATATAAATAAAAAATTGCAAAAAAATGTTGTGAATTTTCATTACAATTGAAAAAAAATCATCTTTAATAACTGAACTAAAATTTTGTAAAATCCCTGAGTTAAGTTGTAGCCCATATTCCACTAAATAATCTGTAAAAAGTTCAACTTCCTACCTCAAATACTTAGTGAGGAAAGATGTAATTTATAAGCGTTATTTTAACATTGCAAGTATAGGGCGTTCCGGAGCCCCTTAAGCATTTTCAGGGTTCTTACCAGCAATGGAAATCTTGTTGGCAGCGGTGTGTGGATTCTCGAAGCACCTATTTTGAAGAATTTTAGTCCGATGTATCAAAGTATTCAATAAACTTTGTGTTCTGAGACTAGTGTTGAAACTTTATATACACACCCTATATTTTTCACCGCACTCTAGTTGTGGTTTATGCACCTTCTGCCACAGGTTAAACGGTGGCGTGCTCGAAATTTAGAGAGAGGATCTCACTTATCTTCCCTGTAAGAACATCACTTATGTCATTGCGATATTTAGTGGCAGATTTGATACAGCAATAAGGAATAGCTCAGTAAGCGGCACAGTTGAAGAGGAATGGACATGTATAAAAAGGGCAGTCACAGAAGTTGGAAAAAAATACATAGGTACAAAGAAGGTGGCTGTGAAGGAACATATGTTCAGGGAAACCCAGGAATACAGAAATACAAGTTGTTGAAGAATGAAATAAATAGGAAGTGCAAGGAAGCTAAGGCTAAATGGCTGCATGCAAAATGTGAAGAAATCGAAGGAGAAATGATAGTCGGAGGGACTGACTCGGCATGCATGAACGTTAAAGCAACCTTCGGTGACATTAAAAGCAAGGGTGGCAACAATTAGAGCGCAACGGGATTTCCACTGTTAAATGCAGATCAGAGAGCGGATAGGTGGAAAGAGTACATTGAAGGCCTGTATAAGGGGGAAGATTTGTCTGATGTGATAAAAGAAGAAACAGTGGTCGATTTAGAAGAGATTAGGGATCCACTATTAGAAACAAAATTTAAAAGATGTTGCTGAAGGGATAGATAACATTGTATCAGAATTTTTAAAATCTCTCGGAGAAGTGGCAACAAAACGACTGTTCGCGTTGGTGTGTCGAGTGTATGAGTCTGGCGATATACCATCTGACTTTCGGAAAAATATCATCCACACAATTCCGAAGACTCCAAGAGCGGACAAGTGCGAGAATTAATGTACAATCAGATCAACAGCTCCTGCATCCAAGTAGTTGTCAAGAGTAATATACAGAAGGATGGAAAAGAAAATTGAGGATATTCTAAATGATGATCAGTTTGGCTTTACAAAAGGTGAAGCCACCACAGAGGTAATTCTGACGATGCAGTTGATACTGAAAGCAAGACTAAAGAAAAATCAAGACACATTCATAGGATTTGTCCACCTGGAGAAAGAGTTCGATAATGTAAAATGGCGCAAGATGTTCGAAATTCGGAGGAAAATAGGGGTAAGCTATAGGAAGAGACGAGTAATATATAATATGTACAGGGCTATTACAAATGATTGAAGCGATTTCATAAATTCGCTATAGCTCCATTCATTGACATATGGTCACGACACACAACAGATACGTAGAAAAACTCATAAAGTTTTGTTCGGCTGAAGCCGCGCTTCAGGTTTCTGCCGTCAGAGCGCTCGAGAGCGCAGTGAGGCAAAATGGCGACAGGAGCCGAGAAAGCGTATGTCGTGCTTGAAATGCACACACATCAGTCAGTCAGCCGGCCGGTGTGGCCGTGCGGTTCTAAGCGCGTCAGTTTGGAGCCGCGTGACCGCTACGGTCGCAGGTTCGAATCCTGCCTCGGGCATGTATGTGTGTGATGTCCTTAGGTTAGTTAGGTTTAAGTAGTTCTAAGTTCTAGGGGACTGATGACCTCAGTAGCTAAGTCCCATAGTGCTCAGAGCCTTTTGAACCATTCAGTCAGTCATAACAGTGCAACGACACTTCAGGACGAAGTTCAACAAAGATCCACCAACTGCTAACTCCATTCGGCGATGGTATGCGCAGTTTAAAGCTTCTGGGTGCCTCTGTAAGGGGAAATCAACGGGTCGGCCTGCAGTGAGCGAAGAAACGCGTGCGGGCAAGTTTCACGCATAGCCCGCGGAAAATTGGCTCATGCCACAACTGGAGACCGACAGCGCCGACTTCATCTTTCAACAGGATGGTGCTCCACCGCACTTCCATCATGATGTTCGGCATTTCTTAAACAGGAGATTGGAAAACCGATGGATCGGTCGTGGTGGAGATCATGATCAGCAATTCATGTCATGGCCTCCACGCTCTCCCGACTTAACCCCATGCGATTTCTTTCTGTGGGGTTATGTGAAAGATTCAGTGTTTAAACCTGCTCTACCAAGAAACGTGCCAGAACTGCGAGCTCGCATCAACGATGCTTTCGAACTCATTGATGGGGACATGCTGCGCCGAGTGTTTGAGGAACTTGGTTATCGGCTTGATGTCTGCCGAATCACTAAAGGGGCACACATCGAACATTTGTGAATACCTAAAAAAACGTTTTGAGTTTTTGTATGTGTGTGCAAAGCATTGTGAAAATATCTCAAATAATAAAGTTATTGTAGAGCTGTGAAATCGCTTCAATCAT
This sequence comes from Schistocerca cancellata, assembly GCF_023864275.1. NCBI lineage: Eukaryota > Metazoa > Arthropoda > Insecta > Orthoptera > Acrididae > Schistocerca > Schistocerca cancellata. The sequence continues at coordinate 14,540,909 of NC_064631.1, read as the reverse complement.
TTGTAATAACCCTGTACAAGAGCCAAAATGGAATAATGAGAATGGACGACCAAGAACGGTGTGCCCGGATTAAAAAGGGAGTGAGACAGGGATGTGGTCCTTCCCTCTACTGTTCAATCTCTGCACATCGAAGAAGCGATGATGGAAACAAATGAACGGTTAAGGAGGGGAATTAAAATTGAAGGTGAAAGGACAGCAATGATACCACTCGCTGATGACATTGCTATCCTGAGCGAAAGTGAAGAAGAATTACATGGTACGCTGAATGGTATGAACAGTCTCATGAGTACAGAATACGGACTGAGAGTAAATCGACGAAAGACGAAAGTAATAAGAGGTAGCAGAAACGAGAACAGCGAGAAACTTAACATCAGGATTTATGGTCACGAAGTAGGAGAAGTTAAGAACCTAGGCAGCAAAATAACCATTGACGGACGTAGCAAGCAGGACATCAAAGCAGACTAGCACAGGCAGAAAGGGCATTCCTGGCCAACAGAAGTCTACTAGTGTCAAACATAGGCGTGAATTTGAGGAATAAATTTCTGATAATGTACATCTGGAGCACAGCATTGTATGGTAGTGAAACATGGACTGTGGGAAAACCGGAACAGAAGAGAATCGAAGCATTGTAGATGTGGTGCTACAGGCGAATGTTGAAAATTAGGTGGACTGATAAGGAATCAGGAGGTTCTGCGGCCGGCCGCGGTGGTCTAGCGGTTCTAGGCGCTCAGTCCGGAACCGCGCGACTGCTACGGTCGCAGGTTCGAATCCTGCCTCGGGCATGGATGTGTGTGATGTCCTTAGGTTAGTTAGGTTTAAGTAGTTCTAAGTTGTAGGGGACTGATGACCACAGATGTTAAGTCCCATAGTGCTCAGAGCCATTTGAACCATTTTGAGGTTCTGCGTAGAACCGGAGAGGAAAGGAGTACGTGAAAAACTCTGACAAGGGGAAGGGACAGGGTGATAGGACATCTGTTAAGACATCAGGGAATGACTTCCATGGTACCAGAGAGACGTGTAGAGGGCAAAAACTGTAGAGGAACACAGAGGTTGGAATACATCCAACAAATAATTGAGGACCTAGGTTGCAAGTGCTACTCTGAGATGACGTGGTTTGCACAGGAGAGGAATTCGTGGCGGGCAGCATCAAACCAGTCAGAACACTGATAAAAAAAATTAAGGAAAAAAGGAAAGCATGAATGGGGGTGGTCGAATAAAGAGTGAAGCCTCCATCTTCCCGAATACAAGGCCAGACACTGTAAAGCAGTGATATCTCTTTCAGTTTATGACTAGTGTACAATACCCCTTTGAAAGAATTTACTGAATAATGTAGAAGGCTGGTGTTAATTCCTCATTCATTTCTAATTCCCAGTCACGGCACACACTACGCACCCTATACACATACTGTTTCATACCGTAACACTGCAAACATTATCAGCTGACATCAGGACCATGGTATCGATGTTTTTTTCCATTTTGTGTACCCCGACTTATCCTTTTCTTCGCCTGAAAATTTGAGAGTGAGATGCTGCACTCAGAAAGAAAGTAAGAAGTTCGTGTTACTGCATAATTTTGGGAGTAATCAATTGAAGAACAAAAAAAGAAGAAAAGAAAAGAAGTAAGAAACATAAAGGCAAGCTGTTTTGTAAAAAGTTATATATTTAAATATTATTATAGTTATTATTATTGACTTTTGGTTCTTTGTTATCTATTCGATCTCTGTGTTATCTCAGTAACCCTTCACGGTGTAGAAGGTCTTGCTTAAGTGGTATTTTTCAATTTCAATAAGTTCGTTTTAGAGGACAGTGGTGTACCAGATATGTTAACCAATGAGAAACTAAAACTCGAGACTAGAAAAAGAAGGTGAAATGGCAAGTCGCAGCCTGTAGAATTATATTGATACTGATTATGGTGAACGATGCTACCCTTATCTGGAAACCCGCTACGGTCGCAGGTTCGAATCCCGCCTCGGGCATGGATGTGTGTGATGTCCTTAGGTTAGTTAGGTTTAAGTAGTTCTGAGTTCTAGGGTACTGATGACCTCAGATGTTAAGTCCCATAGTGCTCAGAGCCATTTCAACCCTTATCTGGAAACAAAGACAGAAGGCACACCACAAGTATAGTCAGTTGTTAATAAATTGGTGACGAGCTGGTAACGTGTGCGGCTTACCTCGTAATGTACCAGAAAGAGTGGCTGCTGGCGTAGACGTTGTGGAGTGGAGCGACGGTGCATTTGACTGGATAGCAGGTGAATCCGAGAAATTGGATATTTATCGTGTAATTTCTTAAGTAGACTGTGTCCGCCTGCTTAGCTGGGTGGTAACGTGGTCGCCTCCCATGCAAGCGGGCCTGGGTTCAGCCCCCGGCCGGTTTGGAGATTTTCTTCGCTCTGAGACTCGGTGTTGTGTTGTCCTCATCATCATTTCGTCCTCATCAAACGGCGTGCAAGTCGCAGAATGTGGCGTCGACTGAAATAAAACTCACACTTGGCGCTCGATGTTCCCCGGTTGGAGCCTCCGATCCAGTGACCCATACGCTCATTTCTAATTAAACTGTGGACTCAAGTGTGGTAATTGCGGTTAAATCTGTAAAAAAGAATTGGGTACACCAAACATGTAACAGGAACTGACAACTACAATGCTTTTAGGTAAACGTATTTATATTTGAGGCATGGCCCCATTTTATTGCAGTATTCTAACTTGAATAATTGAAATTCTATCGGAGTGAACTAATTGTTAATAAAATTGTGCAATCTACTGGAAAGTGCTCAGGGTTGCTTTTCATTGGCTGTTAACGCAGCACGGCTCGGAAATAATATTGTGAACTTTGGCAGGCGTGTGGTGACACCGCACAGGTACAGCGGGTGGTGGCCCTGGCCGTGACGTCACCGCCGGCGCAGCGTGGCCTGGCAGGCGGTGCGCGGACGGGAAGGCGGTCGTGGCCGGAGCAGAAGCCCAAGTACCAACTTTACGTTATTTGCATCTTGTACATTTAACTCCGCCAAAAGAAGTATGTACAGGGTGTTTCAAAAATGACCGGTATATTTGAAACGGCAATAAAAACTAAACGAGCAGCGATAGAAATACGCCGTTTGTTGCAATATGCTTGGGACAACAGTACATTTTCAGGCGGACAAACTTTCGAAATTACAGTAGTTACAATTTTCAACAACAGAAGGCGCTGCAAGTGATGTGAAAGATATAGAAGACAACGCAGTCTGTGGGTGCGCCATTCTGTACGTCGTCTTTCTGCTGTAAGCGTGTGCTGTTCACAACGTGCAAGTGTGCTATGGACAACATGGTTTATTCCTTAGAACAGAGGATTTTTCTGGTGTTGGAATTCCACCGCCTAGAACACAGTGTTGTTGCAACAAGACGAAGTTTTCAACGGAGGTTTAATGTAACCAAAGGACCCAAAAGCGATACAATAAAGGATCTGTTTGAAAAATTTCAACGGACTGGGAACGTGACGGATGAACGTGCTGGAAAGGTAGGGCGACCGCGTACGGCAACGACAGAGGGCAACGCGCAGCTAGTGCAGCAGGTGATCCCACAGCGGCCTCGGGTTTCCGTTCGCCGTGTTGCAGCTGCGGTCCAAATGACGCCAACGTCCACGTATCGTCTCATGCGCCAGAGTTTACACCTCTATCCATACAAAATTCAAACGCGGCAACCCCTCAGCGCCGCTACCATTGCTGCACGAGAGACATTCGCTAACGATATAGTGCACAGGATTGATGACGGCGATATGCATGTGGGCAGCATTTGGTTTACTGACGAAACTTATTTTTACCTGGACGGCTTCGTCAATAAACAGAACTGGCGCATATGGGGAACTGAAAAGCCCCATGTTGCAGTCCCATCGTCCCTGCATCCTCAAAAAGTTCTGGTCTGGGCCGCCATTTCTTCCAAAGGAATCATTGGCCCATTTTTCAGATCCGAAACGATTACTGCATCACACTATCTGGACATTCTTCCTGAATTTGTGGCGGTACAAACTGCCTTAGACGACACTGCGAACAACTCGTGGTTTATGCAAGATGGTGCCCGGCCACATCGCACGGCCGACGCCTTTAATTTCCTGAATAAATATTTTGATGATCGTGTGATTGCTTTGGGCTATCCGAAACATACAGGAGGCGGCGTGGATTGGCCTCCCTATTCGCCAGACATGAATCCCTGTGACTTCTTTTTGTGGGGACACTTGAAAGACCAGGTGTACCGCCAGAATCCAGAAACAATTGAACAGCTGAAGCAGTACATCTCATCTGCAAGTGAAGCCTTTCCGCCAGACACGTTGACAAAGGTTTCGGGTAATTTCATTCAGAGACTACGCCATATTATTGCTACGCATGGTGGATATGTGGAAAATATCGTACTATAGAGTTTCCCAGACCGCAGCTCCATCTGTTGTTGAAAATATATCATTTTTGAAACACTCTGTATTAAAAATGTGAATGGTCTATGATGTGTCGACAGAGGGGCCGACACAGTGTTATTTTGAGGGGGGCCGAATAGGCACGCTATAAGCTCACTCAGAATATCGTTAAGTCTGAAACAGGACGCTCAATGAATGCTAATAAGAAAAGTACGTTGCTTTGGGAATACTTAACTTTAATCCATCCATTTTGGTATACATCGTTTTTGTTGAGACATGCTTTAGACGATAATTATCAATTGCTATGTAAGGCTAATGGCGCCTTGCTAGGTCGTAGCCATGGACTTAGCTGAAGGCTATTCTAACGGTCTCTCGGCAAATGAGAGAAAGGCTTCGTACGTCTAGTCGCTAGCAATGTCGTCCGTACAACTGGGGCGAGTGCTAGTCCGTCTTTCTAGACCTGCCATGTGGTGGCGCTAGGTCTGCAAGTACTGACAGTGGCGACACGCAGGTCCGACATGTACTAATGGACCGCGGCCGATTTAAGCTACCACCTAGCAAGTGTGGTGTCTGGCGGTGACACCACATTCCTCCCCCGCAAATCGGCGAACGGTCGTGTTATAAGGCTTCCGTCCGCCGTGGGGAGGGCCCCATGTTGACGTATGCGATGAGGTGGGGAGCCTAACAACAGGCGAGGCTGTGCCACCCGCACCCGGCCATTCGGTCCGAGGGGAGCTAGGAAACGCCTGGAAACCTACTCCAGGGTGCACATCAACATGCGGCGTATGCGCCCGTAATGAGACAGGAGTGGCCGAAGGGTCGACCTCCATTGCGTCGGGGTATCCGACGCGCGATGACGCCATGGGGTCCGGAGAGGGCAAGTGTTCCATGGCGGAGGACAGCTGGTCACGGGAAGCGATCGGCGGTGCGTGACCCAGGGAGGCGGTTGGCGGCTGCAGCGAAGCGTCCTCTGCGGGCTGCGCCGGCGGCGGCTGCGGCGGCGACGGCGGCTGCGCGACGCCATGAGGCAAAATGGAAGGCATCGTCGGTAACACCTGGGGATGAGGCTAGCCAGTAGATGGGTCCCCAGGGCGCTGACCGGACGGCTCCGTCGCTGAAAGCAGACGGGGAGCGGCAGAACCCAGGTGACGACAGAGGCGCAGCTGATTGAGATGCCGACGCACCTCACCAGAGGCCCCCAAAACCAAATACATCGCGCGGCCGAGGCAGCGAAGAATGCGCCCTGCGAGCCAACGCCGTGAACCGCGATAGTTGCGATAGAATACAACGTCGCCTGGAGCAAAAGCAGGAGTCTGCCGCTGCACAGGAACCTGATGCGGCGGATGCAGCAAAGACATCAAGGTTCGATGAGGACGACCGTGAAGCAACTCAGCCGGCGAGCGACCATCTCGGGGCTGAGAGCGATACGAAGACAAAAAGAGCAACAACACGTCCTCCCGAGAACGCGACTCTTTCAACTTCAACATCTGTGACTTGAAAGTCCGGACCAAACGTTCAGCGGCACCGTTTGACTGAGGCGAAAACGGCGCGGACGTCAGATGTTGAATACCATTGGCCTTGCAGAATGACTGAAATTCTGCGGACATAATTGTGGACCATTGTCGGAAACAATAGTCTGTGGAAGACCTTCAATGCAAAAGATAGCAGACAACGCTTGGATGGTGGCAGATGACGTCGTGGAAGACATCCGGACAACAAAAGGAAAATTACTGAAGGAATCGACAACAACCAACCATCGTGCATTCCAGAATGGACCAGCAAAATCTATGTGTAAGCGTTGCCAAGGGGCAGTGGCTTTTGGCCATGCAATGAATTTCCGCGGCGGTGCGGATTGTTGTTCGGCACACGCCATGCAAGAAGAGCACATATTCGTAATCGCAGCATCGATTCCGAACCAAGTACAGTGCTGACGAGCAAGTTGTTTCGTACGCACTATACCCCAATGTCCTTGGTGGAGAAGCTTTAAGACAGAGGACTGTAACGAACGTGGGACCACGACCCTAGACTGATCATTATCAGAACGCAACAACAAAACACCACGTCGTACAAAAAGTCTCTCCTTGTGAGCAAAAAATCGGCGAACCATCGGATCCTCGATCCGCGACTTCGACAAGGGCCATTGCGTAGCAACAAAACGCAAAACGGTAGCAAGGACAGGGTCTGCAGCTGTGGCTGTAGCTACACGACGAAAATCAATCGGAAATGATTCGACCACGTCATCGGTTTCCGCATCAATGAACATGCAAGCAAGTTCGGAAGAATCGAATGCTTTATCCTCAGCAACAGGCAAACGGGACAACGCATCTGCGTTTCCGTGCTTAGCAGTGGACCGATACAAGATATCGTAGCGGTACTGCGAGAGGAAAATAGACCAGCGAATGAATTTCTGCGCTGTACGTGGAGGTACAGGCTTGTTCGGATGAAAAAGCGATGTCAAAGGTTTGTGGTCTGTGATGATGGTAAAGTGACGACCATACAAGAAATCGTGAAACTTTGTAACACCAAACACGAGAGCCAAAGCTTCTTTCTCTATCTGGGAATAATTTCTTTGCGCTGACGAGAGCAATTTGGACGCAAAGGCAATAGGGCGATCATGCGAACCATCTTTGTGCGCAAGCACAGCACCGATCCCGAAATCCGAGGCATCTACCATCAACAAAAGGGGTTGCTGGGGATCGAATGGCGTAAGGCAAGTATTTGAAAGCAACGCCGATTTCAATTGGCGAAAAGCGCGTTCGCATTCCGTCGACCAGACGAACGGAACACCTTTACGGCGTAAGCGATGAAGCGGAGCTGAAATGGAAGAGGCATGAGGAAGAAATTTATGATAATAGTTAATTTTTCCCAACACACTCTGTAGCTGCTTCACATGTTCCGGCGAAGGCAAGTCCTGTATGGCACGGAGGTGCTCTGGACTCGGATGGATGCCTTGGGCATTAATTACCTGGCCCAGATATGGCAAGTCACGAGCAAAAAACACACTTTTGTCCTTCCTCAAGCGAAGACCATTCTGTCGCAAGACCTGAAATAATGTTCGGAGATTTTGTAAATGTTCCGCTTCTGTCTTTCCGGAGATCACTATGTCGTCCAGATAGTTTGCTGCAGTAGGGACCGACGCACAAATAGTTTGTAAATATTGCTGAAACAATGCAGGGGCGGATGCACACCCGAATGGCAGTCTTTTGAATCTGTATAATCCAAGATGCGTGTTAACCACCAATACGCGCTGGGATTCTTCGTTCACCGGTATTTGCAAGTACGCATCTGCTAGGTCCAACTTTGAAAAATATTTTCCCGGGCACAGTTTGTCAAAAATATCTTCCGGGCGGGGCAAAGGAAAAGTAGCAGTCACTAGTTGTGGATTCACTGTTGCTTTGAAGTCCACTCAAAGTCTCAATTTTCCGGAAGGTTTTTGCAAAATAACTAAGGGTGATGCCCAGAGAGAAGCCTGCACACGTTCAATTACACCTTGTGATTCTAAATCGTTTAATGTTCTTGCGACCTCATCACGCAATGCGTGGGGAACATTGCGCGCTCTGAAAAATTTCGGTTGCGCGTTGACTTTGAGTTCCAAATGTGCTTCATAGTTCTTAGCGCAACCAAGGCCCGGTGCAAAAATGTCTGCAACTTCCTCACATAGTCGAGAAACACTGGCGGAAGGCACAGTCTGGTTCACTGATAGTACCTGATTTACGATAGACAAGTTAAACAACTGAAATAAATCTAAACCAAACAAGTTCACTGCAGCAGAAGAACGAAGAACGTAAAATGACACAAGTTTTGTTTGTCCCTTGTATGTTGCAAGAAGGCTGCACTGTCCTAACACAGGGATTGGCTGTCCTGAATAACTAGTGAGCTGAACATTTGCGGCACGCAATGGCGGTGCGCCCAGTTGTTTGTACGTGGCGTGATTGAGCAATGAAACTGCAGCTCCGGTATCGAGCTGGAACGGTATCACTTGTCCGGCAAAGTCCAAATCTACAAAAAGTTTATTGTCCTGCTGACGACAAGAGCGACTGTTTTGTGCAACTTGAACAGACACTGGGACAGAATCACGTGCGACGTGACGGGATTGCCGTCGACGTCGACGCACACGTTTTGTGGGACGAACACAGTCACTATTAGAGAGAGGAACACTGGGCGGAGTGGCATTAACTATATGAATGTCCATGGGCGAATGTTCCCGAGCCGGAGTGTCCTTGGTTCGATTCCGGCGCGAAGCAAAGGGCCTGGAATGGTTGGTAGTGCCCGAACTAAGCTTTTTCTGGCAAACACTTTGAACATGTCCTTTCCTATTGCAGAAAAAGCAAATAGCTTGGCGTGACGGGCAATTCTCACGCGAATGTCTAGTTGCACACCGCGGGCATGATTTCAGCACTGCCTTTGTGTGCTGGCGCGGCACACCTGGTTTAGAGCGCGGCGGCAGCTGCGTCGAAGTGCGCAGGGGCAGGTTACCGGGCCGCGCAGCGCGTAATGTTACACACTGTTGGCGAAGTTTCAAAAGATGCCTGAGCAAAGTCAAGTGTGTCTTGCCTATCCAATATGTCTATCACTTGTTGAAGGGAGGGATTGGCTAGTTTCAAAATCTGTTCCCTTATGCGAACATCAGAAACGTTCTGTGCAATTGCATCACGCACCATTGTACCTGAATAAGGAAGGCCACAGTCACATTCAAATGCGCAATCCCTAGTAAGGCCTTGCAAAGTTGCAACCCACTCCCTATTAGTTTGACCGGCCGTACGTTTTGTACGAAAGAACGTATACCTTTTTGCAACTACATTAACTGTTTCTTTGAAATAGGCATCTAAAGCCGACACAATTTCTTCGTAGGACAGAGTGGCTACGTCGCGTCGGGGAAACAATTTCACTATCACACGGTACGTTTGCACGCCGACACAAGACAATAAGTGAGGCTGCCGCTCGTTACCTTGAATTCTGTAGGCGGCGAGATGGAATCCAAACTGGCGTGAATATTCCGTCCACGTCTCGTCGTCTGCATTAAACGGACGAAACTGTGGTGCAACTGCGTGTTGTGGCTGCGGTAGCGATGAAGCGGCGGCGGCCGCATCGTTTTGCAGCGCACGTTGACCCTGGACGAGCTGTCCCAGGGCATCCAATAACGCCTGCGTCTGCTGATTCTGCAAGCGATAAAATTCGGACAGTACATCTGGAGATTGTGGCGAAGCCATGACACAAGCAATTCAGAGCAAAGCAATACGAACGCGAAAGTCGTTTTTAAGACTCGTCGCCATGTGATGTGTCGACAGAGGTGCCGACACAGTGTTATTTTGAGGGGGGCCGAATAGGCACGCTATAAGCTCACCCAGAATATCGTTAAGTCTGAAACAGGACGCTCAATGAATGCTAATAAGAAAAGTACGTTGCTTTGGGAATACTTAACTTTAATCCATCCATTTTGGTATACATCGTTTTTGTTGAGACATGCTTTAGACGATAATTATCAATTGCTATGTAAGGCTAATGGCGCCTTGCTAGGTCGTAGCCATGGACTTAGCTGAAGGCTATTCTAACGGTCTCTTGGCAAATGAGAGAAAGGCTTCGTACGTCTAGTCGCTAGCAATGTCGTCCGTACAACTGGGGCGACTGCTAGTCCGTCTTTCTAGACCTGCCATGTCGTGGCGCTAGGTCTGCAAGTACTGACAGTGGCGACACGCAGGTCCGACATGTACTAATGGACCGCGGCCGATTTAAGCTACCACCTAGCAAGTGTGGTGTCTGGCGGTGACACCACAGTCTACTCATCGTGACCGTACCTGCACGCCATGTTGGTCCATCTTTGGAACGCAATACAACAGTGATCCGGCATGGTATGGGTTCGAGAAGTCCTTCATGGGTTTCCAGAGGCATGTCGCAGCAGATGTCAAACAATTCTAGAAAATTGCCACAGGGTGGTCTGTGCGTGGGTAGCTTGCACCTTATAATGTCCCACTTGTATTCCATTGGGATGAGATCAGAGTAGTATATTTATCATGACCCCGAAATCACTGTAGCTTGTAATACGGATAATGAAGCTGCTGGGAGATTCGACTGGCGTCGCGAAAGATGTCAAACTTGAAGGGGCGCAGGCGGTGTGCAGTAATGCTCACATAGTCCACAGCGGTCATCGTGCCAGCGATCGCTGCCACAGGCGGCAAGGAACCCCAGGTGAATGATTACCGTGAATGGTTACCGTAGCGTACTACTGCCCCCAGAGGCCTGCGACCGTGTCGCAGTGTAGATGTCGATCACTCGTCCACGTGGATGGCGTCACATCTGGACACGACCACTGACCACTGACCACTGTCAGAAGAGACGTGATTCATCAGGCAAGGTGGCGCGTTTTCAACAATCCACGATCCCATCTTGATGATCACGTGCTTGCAGCAAACAAAACTGACGATGTCATCACGGAAACACACAGGAGCGTCTGGTGCAAAGTCCTATGTTCAACAGTGTGAGCTAAACGTTGTGTTCAGAAAACTTGTGCTTGCACCAGTATTGCTCTGTCTCATCGTATCGCCACCTATCGCGTTTGACGAAGCAGGTAATATGTCGCCTCCTCGCGAATTCGCTGTCCCCAAACCACTCTCCACAGAGGTTCAGGGCAGTAAGATGCGAATAGCCGACCACCTTCGCTATTTGCGAAATGTTCATTCGAAAGATTACAGCCGTTCACGGATGTGAAAATAATCGAACCATCAGTGCAATAAGTCATGGTTACTGCAAAATATCGACACGAATTTTCTTACAAATGAATGGCCAGTATTGTAGAAGGCGTCCTTAGGGACGATCGGTTTGCGTTCCGTAGAAATTTTGGACCACACGAGACGGTACTGACATTACAAATCACCTTAGAAAATAAACTAAAGAAAGAAAAACTTGTGTTTGTAGGACAAGTAGAGTTAGAAAAGCGTTGGACACTCGTGCCTGGGATACTGTCTTTCAATTTCAGAAGGTGTCAGAGATGAAATACAGGGAGAGAACAGCTACAAGTAAGAAAAAGTTAAACAAAGACAATAGACCGTAATAGAATCAAACAAGACGGATCTAAGGGAAATAGAGTATGAAATGGAACACTAAAACTACCTAACCAGAATTACTACTTCTAGAGCAAAATAACTGATGATGAACGAAGTGGACAAGCTATAAAATGCAGATTGGCCACTGCGAATGATTTGATTGAAAATAATTCAAAATATTTCATTGTAAAAATACAGCAACCAGCCACTTTTTAATGCGTTTTATTTATGCCAATATGCATTTCGGGTTTGCACCCATCTTCAGCTGGCAAATTACATGGATCTTCAGGCCTGCTGCAGCATCCAAACTGCTGTCGAGATTGTACTACTGTGGTAACTGAAGATCCATGTAATTTGCCAGCTGAAGATGGGTGCAAACCCGAAATGCATATTGGCATAAATAAAACGCATTAAAAAGTGGCTGGTTGCTGTATTTTTACAATGAAATATCATTATCCACGGCCACGGAGCTCAACAGTCCAAATATAATGGACAAATTGTTATAAATTCAAAAGTTAAGTGTCCTTTTATGAAGCTATTTGTCTGAAGTCGTGCATAAGAAGTGAACAGAGGCCTTTTAAAGTGGTGCCACACGAAAATGCTGCAGATAATATGGATGGATCGAATAACTGGTGAGGAGATTAAGTGGAACTGCAGGGAAATATTATAGTACAGCTAGCCTGAAAGAGCGGATCGGTCCGTGGGACACAGGATTAAGCAACGAGGAAAAGTTAATTCGTTGATGGATGGCAAGCAGCGGGTAGAAAATTGTAGGACGAGACCGAGACTTGTACAAAACAAGTAGGTAGATACGGGTGCCGGTTGCAATAGTTGTGCAGATATGAAGACTCTTGTACAAGAGAGGGTAGCGTGGACGGCTGCATAAAGCCACTCACCCTACTGAAGACCACCGCCAGGACGTCACCCACAGCAGCAACTTGTCAGAACATTCACGCAGGAGGACTCCCATCTGAGGCAGATACACCGCCTCCGTCTGTATTATCCAGAGCACTTGTTTTAACTTCTAACAACAAAATATCCGCAAAAATAGGCAATGTACAGGTAAGGAAGCGTTGTTCCACATGAAGAGTAAAATATTCAAAGCGGACATCTGTCTGCGTTAAAACCGTCCAACCCCTAACACCCTCTTCCCCCAAAGCAAATACGAACGTCCGGTTTCTGTTACAGATTCGGATTCTATGCAAAAGATACCTAGGGTTTACCCATTTTCTGTTCCCATTCGTAATAAACGGCGCTGTAATCCATAAAATCCAATTTTTCTGGTTTTTGTAATAAAAAATCAAGTCATTTGATTCTACATCATTTTTGCTTTAAAAATATAACTTTTTTTCTTAGCAGTTGTATGTTTCTTCAAATGTGGTTTAGTTTAGCGGATTTGATTACACACCGAAATTATTACATCCAAACCTCCGAAAATCTGTCAGATAAGCTACATTCACCGTGAGGCAGTATTTTGTTCCCCCCTGCGCTGATTATGGTGAGTGCGGACAGCATCGAGGAGTTCGATTTCAGTGAGTTTGGCTACCCGTGGAATACAACCCGGAAGCATTGTAAGGAAGAATGTTCACAGTAATAGTGACAGCTGCCCTTGCCGCGGATGCACACGTAGGGTAGCCGGGTGATCCCTCGCGCGTCCCCCCCCCCCCCCCCCCCCCAACGCTCAGCGCACCAACGCGCGACGCGGCGGATCTCAGAGCAGCGTCGGAGCCTCTGTGAGCAAAAAACCCCAAAACGACTAAACGACTCGGCACCGCTCCTCTTCGAAGACTTTTCTGGTACATTTCAAGTAATGGATGTTTTATCTCTGAAAGAGAAAAGCAAATGAGTCGGTTCTTAATTGGATAAGTCGGAAAAATTGAATTTTGTCGATTACAGCGTCATGTATCACGAGTGGAAAGAAATGTTTCGGAAACACCCTAGCCATATTTTGCAGTAAAAATCGTAACTGCGACGAAACTGGCGGGTGGGGAGGGGTGTGGTGTGTGGGGGGGGGGGCGGTGGAAAAGGTAACCAATTTGAAAATAAGAAGCTGACCCACCATTTGGTGGAGGAGGAGGTTCAAAACGGTTCAAATGGCTCTGAGCACCATGGGACTTAACATCTGAGGTCATCAGTCCCCTACAACTTAGAACTACTTAAACCTAACTAACCTAAGGAAATCACACACACCCATGCCCGAGGGAGGATTCGAACCTGCGACCGTAGCGGTCACGCAGTTCCAGAGTGAAGGGCGTAGAACCGCTCGGCCACTCCGGCCAGTGGAGGAGGAGGAGGGTAGGGGACAGCCAGTTATAGCACATGTAGATGTCACATTTGAAAATACTAATTCTTCATCCTTATGATGTGCATTTTTCGAGATATTTAGTTGTTCCAAGTTAATAAAAAAAGACCTATGTTGTGTGCTCAATAACCGTTCCTTCAGTGTCAAGTGCTAACACGTTTTGATGTACACGCTCTCGCAACTTGTACTTGGTTCTTGATTCTACGCGACAATATGTATCTTCAGCTGATTATAATGTCTGACTTGTCTGTTTATTTCCATGTTCCCCTACCATAGTTCCCAGAGGTGTATTCTCGCTCAGGTGTTGACCACCATATCCGTACGGAACTTCTACAATCTTTCAGTAACTAATTGATGTCTTCTCACTTGACCTGTATCGAGTTCAACCTTTTCAAGGACGTCTGTGTTTATAGATCACACCTGATCAATGTAGATTATCTCTACATTTATGAGGTATTAAAATGCATGCTTAAGCTGCTCTTTTGTTGTTTACCGAATTCGATAATTTTGTCCCAGCCATACAAAACAAATCCGTCTGCTGACAGTGTCTGAGTGATGTGAAGATCGCAGCCTGATTCGACAGAAGACACGCTGAGTTCCACCTTTCTGCAATAAGTTGTTGTTCCACAATCCGAAAGCAATTTGCTGTTGTAGCAAGGTTGGTGGCAAAGACGTGTACACATTTGGTGGACAGACCGACCTATGCATAGACGTATTGTCGCATTAATCAGCGGTTGACAAATTGTCTCCAGAAACTAAGACACGATGACAGTCAGATGCAGACATCGTTGACTTACTAAACAACATGGAGACGAGTCTAGTGATATGATGTAGAATGTTAAAATTTGGTAGTGTTACTATAAAGTCCTAACCGGGCACGCACTCTCATTCTCGGTGTCCCTCAGTCTCGCCCCCCCCCCTCCCTGTCTCTCTTACAAACACATGCACACACACACACGTACATTTACACTTGTAGTAGTAGGGTAACAAGATGATTTTATAGGAGTGTACAACACAAAGATAAGAAATGTAGGAAACCAGACAACATGAAGGACATTAACCGTCACTGCAAAATTAATGTAAAATTATAATATTATAATATTTATTTGCATCCACATGCCTATTCTATTTCCTTAAAATGCTCAAACATACAATGTTAAATGCTATAATCGACGACAGTCAGTTATACTTCTGTGCAAGTCTAATATTGCTCAAAAAATCTAGCTTCCTTGAAATAAAGGGCTATTCAGAAAGAAGGAACAGATTGCAAACATTTATTGGTTCCAAACTACAAAAGATAGAAATGCAATTGCAACGTCCCTGGACAGACAAAATTTCACATTTTGATGTATTCATTGTGAGCACCGTGTGTTATACGACAAATATCAAAACGGTGACTCATTTCCTGCCACACACGAAGCGGCTGTTCTCTCGTTATCGATTTCACAGCTTCAACAATGAGATGTCGAAAACTTCCAAGAGGGTCAGACATAGAGGAGATAAAAAGGCGATCTTTTACGTAACGTGCAGATAATAGTCACAAGGTGTTGTGTCTGGAGTGGTGGAAGGCCACCGGCGATGAAGTTCCTCTTCTGTTCCTTCTCTTCTAATCCAGCGTCCTCGAACGCTCTCATTCAGATAACGTAGGACGTGTTCAAGGAATTTCTCTAACCTCGGCCGACGTTACCTCAACGACACCATTACAGGACCTTGGATTGGAAGATAGGACTGTCATCTTGTGGGCTTCAAGAATTTTTGTTACAAAACATGATCTTTGTGAGTATTTACAGCGGTCTTTCCCTAACCTTCTGAATGGCCGCTAAATTCTAAGAACTCACAGGATGCCTGTAACCGTTCTAGTTTGTCAGCAGAACAGAGTGAGGAAGCTCCGTTGAGTCCTGGAAGTGTTCGCAAGCGTGACGTATCTACTCCTCCTACAGGGCACTAAAGCATGTGACTCCACCAGTTTTTGCTTCGACAGCGTGAGAACTTTTCATACTATAACAACTCCAGCTGCCGACCCACGCTGTTTTTGGTTTTCCCAACAAGCAGCGAGATAGCAATCCGTGTGCCAACCTTCAGACAGCTACGAAATACGCGGTGGGCGTTATTCAAGAGTTGTAACACTTTCTTCCTAGCGATTTGTACTGGAAAGAGAAATCCTCAGTTATCGGACTGGCAACTGTGATACAGTCTTCCCACAGGGATGTGTTTTTCTGGAGCACAGGGGTGCGGCTGTAGAGAGAGTGGAGAGCGGCACGAGGGTCCACGAGGTCAGACTTCTGACCTCTGGGACGCTGGTCTGCAGGGGCGGCCTTGGACTGGTTTGCTATGAGAGGTGGCAGGAGCCCCCTCTCGTATTTCTATCTTACTCTGAGTAATTAGATTTTCCTCTGTAATTGCATTGGGTGAAAAGTTGCTGTTCCTTCAAATGTGGAGTTCCCACGCAGCGTCTCTTGTCACCCGGGTGGTACGATGACAGGCGGGTTCTGCTGAGCTTGAAAGGGTTAACCAGACGGGTGTGAGGGAGTCGAGTGGATGCTTTCCAGACGCCGACATTGTCATAAGAGTGGGAGCGACACGCCCACAGGGGCCTGAAGGAGTGGCTGGGCTAGAGATTCCTTTACTTCGCAGAAACTTAGTGAAAACCCTTTCTGGCGGGCTACCAGAGAGGTGTGGGAATGACTTGTGTTCCCAGGCAGTCTTGGCAGGCAAATTCCCGCGTTTTGTGCAAAATCGTAACTGTGATTGGCTTGCTCAGGGCATAGCTCCACGACGTAGCAAAATCGACGAAGAAATTGGCGCCAAGAATCTCCATTGGTGGAATGGTAGTGCGTCGGAAATAGAGTGGAATTCTCCGCCGCTTTTCGAGTTGCTGATTGGAACGTTTAACCACGGCGACTGTTGTGGGGGCGAGAATGTTCTGTGTTCGGTTTGTACGGGTGCTCTTGAGAGAGTCGGCTCTCGCCTTTCGGTTGGAGTAGGTTACAAGACTGAGCTCCCGCTGCTCTGGACAGCCTGCCTTCCCTTGGCTATCTAATATATTTTTATTTAATTCTAACTGTTTGACGAAGTTGCTGAAGTTTGGACTTCAACATAACTTTCCCAGTACAGTTGGCAATGGAGCGTTCTGCATACAAGTGGCCTATGTTGTCCATCTTGAGCAGTTTTGGCTAAAGTTAACTGTATCGGAGTTACTGTGTGACTTCGCTTGTTAAAATCAATCACTGTACCATCAGTGATTGTATGGCGAGCCTTCTTCATCTCCCTCAGAGGCGCATTTGTATTGCTAGGAAGTCTTTAGTCTGGAACAACCAGACCAGGATAATTTGTTTCGGGCTATACTCGTGACATTATTATCACCACGACGGGACGTTCTAAGCAACCAGTCACCGCCTCCGGTACGCCAGATCGTGTTCTTGCAGTTAAGAAGACAGCTTGGTAATGTATGTCCGCAGCACCGGCAGATTAGGGATTTTCCTAGGTGATAATCAGATCTCAGCAGAGCGGGCCTGTTCGTCTTTTTCTAACTTTGTTCTGTCTTGGGTGTTCATTGTCTGAGTTCTCACTACTGTAGCAGCAATTAATGTTGGGTTGGCTGTGTGTTTCTCTTAAGATTTGAGTTGGAAGGAATTGGCTCCACATACCACTTCGTCATAAATGTCACTATCTAGTTTAGGGACAACTTCACCTTCACAGCTTTTATTTGAGTATCCAATTTGAGGCAATTTGGTGTATTGTAAATGTTTCATGTGTTTTGTTTATTATTTTGATTTTAGTCATAATAAATCATATTGCTATTTTGGACAGAACTTTCATTCTGTTAATCGGTAGAGCAACCCTTTCCTTTCTCACCACTTTAACGAAACTTTCCTTTATTTAAGTTATTTATCAAATTAAATTATTGCAGGTGCCAAACTCTTTTCTACTCCACTTGCAGGGTCGATTACAGTCAGTTCGCGTTTCGTTTTAATCCATGTACAACAGCAAAAGTCGGAGTTAGAATAGGGGGGGCTTAGAGCATCATTTACATATGAAGATTCTAGAAGTATTTAGTGTTAAATACACTGCTAGCCCTGGCACCTCGTTGCTACTTGAGTGGGCGCCGCTATTTCGCAGCGGCACATTCCTTTTACCGCTCAGCAAATTGCAACCTGTATGCCCTTTAACTTGAAAATTGCATTGCATTTGTATTAATTCAGAGTTGGATTTAGTATTCAGCAGTTCATTTTAATTAAATCTGTAAGTTGCTCAAATCTATTGGAACGCCAGTTTCACATCCACTAACAGTCTTACTTATTACTAGTTTCAATACGCGCTCATCTGGAGACAGATTGGGTCGGAAGTTGAACGAAACCTAGCGGTTTGAACTGCAGAGGAAAACAAGTGCCGAGGCAAGAGCCATGAAAAAAAAAATCTCTGCGATAGTTGAGTCGGGTTGTATGACCACTAGCGGTTTTCTTGCTGCTACGACAGGTGCAAGGGTTGGCTTTGTTAGTGATGGGTATCATGCAGGTCGATACCTTTGTCGTTGTGCTGTGGTGTTACTCGGCCTTTGCCGCTGGATGCTGGTGTTGATTTCTAGATCAGCATCAACATACCTGTTGCAGTTAGATTCATCATCGTCTTATGTCCGGTAGGCCTTTGTGAAGATTTCTTGTTAATATCTAGCTTAACGATGTTGCACATCCAAGTCTGTAAATCTGCTGTAACGTGCTGGATAGTAAACATTTTATGATTTTTAGAGAGAGAGAGAAGGGGATCAAGTCCTTTTTCATATACTGATGCTAAGGCTTGCACTATTGTATTACAAATGCACTCTACTTTCTGACTAATTGGTATATACACGATTTATATTTCTATGTTTTTTTCATTAATTTTTTATATACTTACGTGTAAGTGATCTTATTCTTGACAACATAGGCTGTCTCATACGTTTTAGCCACTCTTCAGTTTTTCCTTTTCCTTTACATTTTACAAAGAATCAAAAGTTAATATAAACTGTTATAACACACACACACACACACATATATATATATATATATATATATATATATATATATATATATATAATTTTTTGTATATATTTTATTGACCAATAATGTATGTCACCTGCTTCAGTGTTTGTCACAGTTTTTAACCGGTAATTCCGTACCTTATCACAGATATCTGTTAATTCCGTACCTTACACTGTCATTGTTTCATTCTTAGTCTTCTAGTACTATATTTATATTTAACTATACTTTTGTTTATAAGACTGGCATGTAAAATAAGACATAGCAATGCCGGTTAATATTGTGACATGTAAAATTTGTGGTATGTATGGGAGCGTCATAGGCAGTATTTTAGGATTAAGCACAAGTATTGTGCCCTCTCCATTACTTTCTTTCTCAGTTGTCATCTGCAAGAACTAATTATTATCTATCGAATATTCTATAAAAATGGATGTCTCTTGTTACACCCAGATATTATATCGTGCAGTGTCTACTACAACATGTCAGTCAACGATTTTTGCAGCTTCGTTGATGGAATGCGGGCTGGTAGAGCCTCTATGGTTTCAATAACAACATGCTGCTGTTCATGGTACGTCGTCTGATGTGACAGTGTTTGCCTATCGATATTACAACAACCTCGTTGGAGAGTAGCCTGCTGCCACATCATTGGAATGGCGTCTGTACTTACCATGGCAACCAGAAGCTTCTACATGGTTCTCCAACACGCCCAGAGAGGGCAACCCATGTACTGTCGAAACGATTTTTATTTACCCCAAATGTTTAATATTTTTACATATTTTATCTGACAAAAGCTGTTGAATCAGCTATGTCCCATGTATTTTTGTTTTTCATTCTTTCACTGTTCTTTTAGTTACGAAATTTCACGTTGTTATTTGTCTTTTAACCCACTGGCTAGCGATGACATCATTCTGTCAAAAGTGGGCGGAGCCTCCAGTATACAAGTAAGACGTGTACTGCTCCATCTAGCAATGATTTACCACCAGAAGGAGGCTCCTGCTCATACAGCATTTAGGTAATTTATCGTTTTATAATTTTGTAGTTTTATGTAATTTTCTTTAATGTACATAGCCCTCTGATTAGACTTTTGTATTTGACTTCTAGGTCTGAAGATGACCACAATCGTGGTCGAAACCGGTCACCAAATAAATAAATTTGTGATAAAGACTGATTTTAATAGTAACTATTAGTAATAACATTGATCACTGTCTGCTCCCACGATGTATTCCAAAGTGATCCGTTAGCATCGTGCACGCCTTACTTCAGACAGCCTCATCCTTTTGCTATTGCATGAGTTGCACTAAATTTATCACTCCATTGTTTGCAGCGACCTTTCTTATGCTTGGAGAAATACAAATGAAGTAAATCTATTGTTCACTTTATTTTCTTGTTCGCTAATCATTTCTGCTGCTGTCCAGCTTTCCTACGACGACAGTTTCTGCAACACTCTGTAGCGGCCCTCCCAGTACCGTCCTGTGTGAAGTCGTACACAACAGATACCAACGAGTTCAAATGGCTCTGAGCACTATGGGACTTAACTGCTGAGGTCATCAGTCCCCTAGAACTTAGAACTACTTAAACCTAACTAACCTAAGGACATCACACACTCTACGCCCGAGGCAGGATTCGAACCTGCGACCGTAGCGGTCACGCGGTTCCAGACTGTAGCGCCTAGAAACGCACAGCCACTCCGGCCGGCTACCAACGAGTGAAGCATGCATTACTGACCTTGCCTAAGAAGACATGTAGATGAGTAGAGATAAAATTAGATTCGCACAGGAGTGAAGACCGCAAGTCATTCCTTCTATGTTCCAACATTTCGCAAAGCACCTCGAGAATAGGGGTGTGATTGAGGGTGGAATAAATGCCGGAACTGAAACAAAATGACAAGACATAAGAAGCGCAGAAAGAGTCTTGCGCAGTGGTGCTAATGATGGCAGCAGCCTGTTATTTCCGAAATCACGGCATAGCAGCAAAGGCTTATTTCTGAGACATAATTAGACGTTAAATGAACTCTGGAAGAAAATGAAACTGATTACAGTTTACGAGGCACAGAATCGTTAGCTAACGGGGACGGTTCACGGCAGGCTGCGTGGCCTATTAAATTTAATGCGCAGCGCTTTGCAAGTTGGCCCCCCTGACGGCCCGCGGCGCCTCTGCCTCCTGGAGGCATCTTGCGCAGACCGCTCATTAGGGGGAAGACGGCCCGCCATTAATCAGCGCGCAGTTGGGGGGGGGGGGGGAGCAACGGCGCCTGCTCTGTTGTTGTGATGGTCGCCGGCGCCGGCGGCAGTTAACGCTTGTAAATTAGCCTGACCAGAGGGGCACTAAATCAGCGTCGCCGCGAATCCTAGGCGCCGCCCGCTTTCATTTGGGCGGCTCCCGAGTGAGGCGGCGAGTGCGCGCTCGGTGCTGGGTCCTTCCCCATGCAGAGCTACCCATTCATAGGCTGACGAGTCGGGCAACCCGTCCAGCGTGTGGGCGCACCGTGACTATGTGGTGGGCCACACCTGCTCCCACTCACGTGGCAGCTTTCACCATGCCAAGGGAAAAAACCGAAGTTTGAGGTGCCCTGTAGTTGACTCGGCTAACAGGTAGTGGCGCACTGGCGGAGCCAATGGACTGGGACCTCGGACTGGGAACCGGTCGCTATAAAATCTTACACCACAAAGGCGAGCTTGTGGGGGAGACCTGCTCACCTGGGGCCATAGGCCGTCCGGTCGTCCTGTGAATGACCACTTGAAGTCAGCTTAGCAGCCAGGCGCAGCTGGTTCTGCTGCTGACCACACCACTTCCACAGTCGCGCTTGTGACATCACATCACTTTCTCATGATGTACTAAAATACCTCATCCCTGACTACGGTCAGGGCAAAACGCCAGAGGCCTCCTCCACCACATCACACACATGGTGAAACATAAGTACCTTGTAGTTTTCGGAAGACTACTTTATGAAAACTAAAAGGTACACACAACATGCCACATATCAGCAGCTGGAGCGTTTCTATAAATATCGATTAATAATATGTGCCACGGTGTAGTTACAGAGCACCACTAAGAAGCATCATATCTGAACATGTAGACACTTCATCCACACTGTAAAGTCGCAACAAAGCAGTTCACACCGGAAGATGGACCACTCAAAGAGGGCAGCTCTCGTTGCACATTTCTGGGCAACAACTGTAGCAATTTCGATGATGAATTTCACACACTTTCTTCTCCGTCTATACTGACATTTCCTGTGTTGCAGTGTCTGTTGTGGATTGGCAAGACAGCCAACCCACTATGAGGAAGCCGAAAGGCACGCGTTTAAGCTCACGCAGGCTGGCATGAGGTCTGGAACAGGACAAGGTAATTAGACTTCATAAAAAAGGAGGTAACTGGTAGAATACTTTAATCCATTATTGGTGAACATCGATCTTGACGGTACATATTTTACAGCATCAATAGTAACTGGTAATGGCGCCTTGCTAGGTCGTAGCTAATGACGTAGCTGAAGGCTATGCTAACTATCGTCTCGGCAAATGAGAGCGTAATTTGTCAGTGAACCATCGCAAGCAAAGTCGGCTGTCTAACTGGGGCGAGTGCTAGGACGTCTCTCTAGACCTGCCGTGTATCGGCGCTCGCTATGCAATCACTGACAGTGGCGACACGCGGGTCCGACGTATACTAACGGACCGCGGCCGATTTAAAGGCTACCACCTAGCAAATGTGGTGTCTGGCGGTGACACCACAGTGTCAATATTGGGCACGTGTAATATGAGCTGAAGCTTGCAGAAATGCTCTCTGTAGTAACGGCGACCGGAACAGTCGCGGGGTTGAAGCGACGGAAAACGCGGCGCGACCCGCCGAGCGGCCCACGATCAACAACACAACGGGACAGGACGAACACGACCAACGAAGGACCTTACGACAACAACAAGAACGAAACAACAGAGTCAAGAAAACCTAACCAGACAACCACGTCCACTCGTAAACAAAACACGAAAGTAAATACACTGTCTAAGGCGAGGCGATGTCTCCGGAGACGTATGTAAGGTTAGACTGGCAGGCTGCGCGACAGGCAGGCGCTTAAGTACTGTATCGGCGACGCCGCTATTGGTCGCTGCAACCACGTGTTCCACTGTGGCGCCCTCACTCTGAATGCAGGCCAGGAGGCACGAGCCACCACAGCTTACGGCGCGATTGTGCAGAGACCTCTATGGGTCTTCGGCGTCCATGACGTCTGGCGGGGATTCAAATTCCGCAGTGCGCGGTACCAGACTCTCTCCACTGACGTGTGCCAGTTCTCTGTATGCCTTGCCACTTTTGAGGCATCATCTTCGGAAATCCTGGAAGTGGTCACGGACATTTCTTTGCATTCCTGGAAAGTATAATCTCACCATCTATCTTCTGCATTATCCTCTTTCTGGCCAGAAAATAATTTTAAAATATTGAGATGTGTCTGAGAACCCAGCCATACAAGTTATTCATCAGTAAAACTCTATACTAGAAGGCAATCATCTTTAGGAGTTCTTGACCCTAAATGCCACAGTAGTGACCGGAACAACCGAATGGAAACAGTTGATTGATTCGGTTGTCGAAAAACAATCGACTCATTTGGTTGTAGTTATACTCGTACATATCAGTTGAATTACTTATTGATTCTTTTGAATGAAATCTATGGGAGCAACCGAATGAAAACAACTGATTCAGTTGGTAGCACTACTCATTCATTGTTTAGAGTGAATCCAGTCTGTGGGAGCAACTGAATGAAAACAATCGTTTCATGGTCAGACTACTCATTCATTCTTTCGAATGAAACTAGTATGTGGGAGCAATAAAAAAAACCATTGCGTCAGTCGGTGTAGTTTTATCTGTCAGTTAGATTATTATGCATTTAGTTTTTGCGAGTGAAGGTAGTCGGTGGGAGCAATTGAATAAAGAGATTCGACACCATTGTAGCTTTGTGTGTAGACTGGATTATTCGTTCTTACTTTTCAAGTGAAATAAATAAATAGTTTTGCTGTCAGTTGAACCATGTACTCGTTCTTTTAACTGAATCTGCTCTTTAGTGTTTCAGCTGACCAAGCTATCCATTTATTCTTCTGAGTGAAACCAGCTTGTAATATTTTAGTTATGTGAACTAAAGGTACGTTGTCCAAGACGCGACGCACACTAGCGACTGCGACAGGTCGCTACGTGACGTCAGAAGTTGCCTGCTGGCGCATGCGCAGTTCGAGTTTGGGATGCGACGCGCGACTGTTGCGGCAGCTGCCGCAGCACTGCACCAGTGAGCAGTGTTGCGACGGAAGTCGGACGACACAAAGACGTACGGCTGCCAGAAAGATGTCGAGCCAGTCAAGGAAAACTGAAAAGAGCCACTCACAGGATGTGATGCTCTGTGAGCTGGTCTCGCGACATCCTTGCCTTTACGATTTGAAGAACCCTAAATATAGAGACACTATGTTCCGAGACAGAATTTGGGAAGAAATTGATGCACAGTTGAAACTGGCAGGTGAGTGAAATATATAATATTTTCCCTTTAATGCAAATTTTTCAGGCCTGTTATGAAAATCAGTATAATCCATGCAGATGTAGAATTAGAATGATGAAAATGAACTTGAAGGTCAATTTTCGCATTACTCTTTTTTGTGACGATAAAAATTGAAAACGGCAACTACATTGTAAAATGAACAATCTAAAGTACAACAAGAAAGTTAGATTTTACAATACCTTCACTTTGAAAGTAAACGGTACATTGGCGTCTTGATGATACCTTCTAGTTGTGAAAAACCACCACCAGATTGTTGTACAGCTTTCTGTAATCAATAGATGTTCGTTTTTGAGGAAGGCGTTTCTCAACAGATTGCGTAAACAGTCTGCTGCAATAAGAAATTTGTCACATTCACTTCAATTCATTGGTATAAGATGGTGCTCAAAAAACTTGTGCCAAAAGTGCACTAATGTTTTACAAGGCCCTTCTGGTCTGACACAGTTCACAATTGAAATTCGTCTTTTGTAAATCCTGGAGTCATCTTTTGAGTGCAGCTTGGCAAGATTAAATGTTCATGTCATCCACAACGATGTATTCTGTCAGAATATAAGAATATGGAAGTTCATTTGGATGGGAATAAAGAGTCAGTCGGCTATGAAAGTTGCCTTAGCTTGTTCCAAAAGTTTCTGCATAGGAGAAACTGACAAGTATAATTTGGGCAAATTTTGTGAACAAGCACGGACATTATTTCTTCCACATTTCTGCCAGTGTATACTGTAGACGTTCAGAATGAAAATTCTAGAGATGTTTAAGGTGTAACCCTATCTTGTTGTCAAGAACTTGAAACAATGCAATGACGCTAGCGTGCGCTTATTGTTAATAAACTTATCTTTCATTGGAATTTTAGGTGAAATGTGCAGAAACAGATGGAGGAATATTCGGGACTCGTATCAGAGAAATAAACGAGAAAGAAAGCTTGGAACAGGTTCAGATGCCTCAGAAAAACCAAGAAAATGGGTTCTGCTTGATCACTTGGCTTTAAGAAACCTACATTTCGTGGCATTTTAAATGAATTTGTCAAGAGCATATGGAGAAATATTAGTAACTCATACCGGAGAAATATATGACATAGAATGGTTTCATAAGGTCCAAATGTGTCAGCGAAACAAAACAAATGCATTCTCTATCGTGTGATGACCACACGATTCTCGTTGCGCGTCGACAGAACTGGCGGCTAGTCGCGACGCTCCCGGAGATATATGAGCCCAAATCTCGGAAACGGAGATCGATATCATTCTGATCTCAACTTTAAAAATAATTTCGATATGTTAGCTTCTTTTCATGGGCAACGACATATGACCTAACGTGAACCATACGTAAAGTAGCCAGCGACCACATTTTTCACTGTACACAATTCAAATTTTATGCAGTAGGTTACTGGTAAATTAAGTATCGGAATAACTGTGACGAATATCGGAAAAATAGACACCTCATTATCAAGCTTTGATGTGAAACTGTAAGATACGCAAACATAAATTTTTTGTGCCTTTTACTTTCCTCACAATTGATAGAGAAGTAATATACAGCGAAAAAAACACGCAAAACCGGAAGAGATACTTTTCAATTTTTTAAAGTAAAAGGAGAATCTGTATCGAAAAACTAACTCTGGGAGCCGATGTAACTTTGTTGCATTAACATACAGTATTTTTTACAGCAAGAAAATCGGAATTCTTATTTTTCTTATGTATTTGAATCCGCCGCCGCCGACCGGAGCTTGGGAAACAGCGACGACTCCAGTCGTGTTGTGGCCGTGTCGCCGTCTGCCAGGGTGGGAAAAGAAGAGGGGGCAGCGTCGCAGTCGCAGCCAACTGTCGCGTCTTGCACAACGTAACTTAAGGCAGTGCTACATTATACTGACGGTAGGTGGCCCTACTTGAAGATATATCTCAGGGGTATGCCAAAGTTAACACAGGCAGTATACATGTTCATTTAATTATGAACTGAATGTGGTAATTTTTCCTCTCATTATTTAAAACTGATTCATATACTGTTGTGGATTAAACTGTTCCCAGTGCCATTAAAGTGTAACTAATTAACTTCACGTATCACTGGGGCAGACCCGCCATCACTGTAATAGCTGACTGCAGACAAAATATACCGAAACCAGGGACACGCGAGTCAAATCAGATAATTTTCCCAGATGCAAAGAGTCTGTAGATGCTATGTTGGGTGACAGCCACTATATTTTGCGGGGAGTGGGGACGTGAGAGGGGCAATGTTTCCTAGCTTGCTTGCTTGCTTTTGCTAACAATACC
Source organism: Schistocerca cancellata (assembly GCF_023864275.1). Lineage (NCBI taxonomy): Eukaryota > Metazoa > Arthropoda > Insecta > Orthoptera > Acrididae > Schistocerca > Schistocerca cancellata. The sequence goes on along the minus strand of NC_064631.1, from coordinate 14,514,390 downwards.
AGCAGGTGTGCGCCTCCTGCCAGTCAGCAGCTATAAGTTACACATGACAGAAAATTGTGGACGTGTATTACCAAAATGTTTAGCGCAAGAAGTAGTACTAATTTCCATTAAGAAAAATAAATGAAAATGCAGTCAGTTTTATGCAGCTCAGTTTGTAGAAGGCAAATGACATTTCAGACATTCAGTTCTCCGATGAGTGGGGGCCGTTGCAATGTATGCGATCGCCCATTGTCGATGGCTTCTGGTTGTCTCAGTATAGAAGTGTGGAAAATACAGGGTGTCCCAAAGTTGTGTTTATAACTTTGACCACATATATTTCCGAAATTGGGATAGTTAGAAAACTGCAGTTTGTGGAATAGTGTTCATATACAACTAAGGTTCTAGGAGTCGGTTAGCAGAGTTAAGTGTGTTAGGGCGACCATATTTTCCTCAGCCAAATTCGAGACGCATTAAAAATTTTTGATATTACAAAAAAAGTCTGAACGGAACCTAATAAATGCCAACTATCATTTTTAATTTGTTACAAAAAGTATATTAATTTTTACTTTGTCAGTACCCGCTAAGGTGAAGGAATGCGAGCAGGCATATAGTATTTATCAGTGCAGTAAATCTTCTTCAGCATGTCTACATTCTTCAACAGCTTTATGAAAATATTCAAGTCTTATAACAATTTATTCCAGTCAGTAACATTCCTTTCGGAGTTTCTAGAACAGACTGTATTTTGTTACTGCTACATACATTACTCATTTGAGAAAATAGCTTTTCAGCAAGAGCATACCAATATAGGAGAAATGAACCTACAGTTTGGGATATATTGTTTCATAATTGTTAAATCTGTGACAAATAGGTGTCCCAAACTACTTTTGAAAAACTCAGGTCACAGGTAGAAAAATCGTGGCTGTCAGGAAGAAAGAATGGCCAGGGGAGGGAGAGGGGGAGGGGGAGGGGGAGGGGGAGGGGGAGGGGGAAGAATGGTAAACTGCCATCTCCAGCATACAGACTATCTAAGTGATATTCCAGTTCCAAGTCCGGCCTAGGGTGTCTTCATTAAAACATGCTCTGATGCAAGCTCAAGTTCGTGCAAGTCCCACCTGAAGAAAAGAAAGTATTGCGATTCTGCAGGACCAGGGTGTAAAATCTGGTCTATACAAACCACTCCACACCTGCACTAGATGATGGAGGGTGGTCAGTCAATTGCAAACACCGGGGGAAATAAGAAAAAAACTGATTTAGATGTGTGTGAACATTATTCTGCAAACCGAACCTTTCTACCTACTCCAATTCCGAAAATAAACGTGATCAAAGTTGTAAAAACTATTTAGGAGCGTAAGAGTGTTTACCATTGCGTTTTTATAAACTAAAACGTGGGAACTATCTAGTGTTACGTCCTCCTTTAATGAATTTTAAATGAGCTTGATTACAGTCTACTGCCAATCAGCCAAATTTCCACAGGGATGAACCAATGACCTCAGCAGTTTCGTCCTATTGTAACTTACCACTATGTAGCATCCACACACATATAAATAGGCCCAGGTTTGCCCCAAACATTTGTCTAAATATCCCTCCAGCATGCGTCCTTATGCCCTACAAATCAGGACCAATTCTGCAAAATCTCGAAGTATTGCACCCCTAGTTGCGGATCCAAAGGCGAGAGCAGTGGTTCCTTTAAGGACATGCAAAGAACAAAGAAAGTTTGCCTCGTTTTAGCGACAGTTTGTATTTCATTTTATAGGCAATGCTTGATGATGTCCACAAATGCAAAATCATTTGAATATTCAGACGTTTATTTCCGTGGAATGCAAGTAATTTGTATAGAAAAGATCTCCACCTATATACGTAAGTAGTGGGATAAAGGGGTTGCTGGTGTATTTGTTAGTGTGGGTTTCATACATTAACGGTGACTTGATTGATTTATAACCCCTTCTCCCTCCCCTCGACATATTGTTCTGCTAAGTGGATTTATGACCGCCTGGAGATAATCCATCCTTCTAAGAACACCCACCCATCCCCTCCCCTCTTCCACCACTACTCCTCTGCGAAAGCCATAACGTCCCCTGGCCAACGCCAACACAAGCATACTTGTGATATCAAAGAAGTTGACTAATTAATTAAATTGATCAATTAATTGCTCCCTGCACCTCTGAGAAATCAGTCAGCACTGTCCCTCCCCAGTCTGAAAGTTAGTACAATAAAGACTCAATCTCTGTTGGAGAGGAAGGATCTCACAATACAAAACTGAAGTCAATGTAAATTGCAGAGCAGAGGGTAAACTGTTGATTTTGATTATTTACAAAACAGAATTTGCAGATGTTGGGTCTCTCTTTCATTTGGTGGGAATAGCTCACATCCAGTAACTACATGTTCTAATTACACTGCTCTATCCTGATCTTTTCCTGAAACTACTTTGTGCAATGTTAAACAATTTCTGGTAGACTATGCTATGTGTGGAATATTACTTAAACAATATATGAGATGCAAGGCAGTGTATAGAATATAGTTGATTTATTTACAGAATTTGGCGGAAAATCGATTATAGTGTGTGGAATATTGTTAAACAATTATTGGTAATAAGGAAATGTGTGGAATAATCTTTATTTAAACAATTGATAGGATAGAAGGCAGTGTATGGAATATAGTGTATTTATTTATTTAAATAATTTTTGGGATGCAATGCAGTGTGTGGAACATTCAAACAATCTGCAGTGCTTTTCTGGTTGCACAAGAAATACTGTCAACATAACTCACCACACATGATAAGACTACTAAAAAGCTTTCAGTCACAAAGTACACAATTTCTGCTGATGCTGGGCCACACCACGTGCCAACCACTTCACATACTCCCACATGAGCAGGGTCTGTGACTGCTGCCGGCTGCCATATTGACAGGCGATTCATGTGCTGCACAGACCGGAAGTTGCATTAATCCCACAAACAAAATCTTCAGCTGGTGGCAACCCTTTGATATTTGATACGTGTGAAGTTCCTATCGAAATACAAGCTCTCTCTCTCTCTCAAGTATGCAAGTCATATTGTGTGTGACTGCCGGGTTGCACAAGCCATCAATTGGGGTCGCACCAAACTGCAAACAAAGCATTGTTCACCTGGTCAACCCGAGATGTGTGTGTCTTGGAAATATTCCCACGCTGAATCAGATTGATTAATTAATCAAGTTGTTACCCTACAGGTGGGACATTTTTACCTTGCTTCATGTTGGTGTGTACTAGGATTGGAATATTTGGTGGGGTTGAATCCTGCAAGCATCTGGTTTCCAAACCCTACTGGACTTCGTTTTCCTCTGCCTCATATCAGTGGATACTGCCGCAGTTAGGTCATTTGGTAGGAACTCCATTGTGTTGGAGGTAGCTGAAAATGTCAAATTTCAGATCAGCTGCATGCTTTGCCATAAAACCACTTGATGCGGTCTTGGTTGGTGTGTGCGCTCACAATAGAACTACTGGAAACAATAAGTTGACTAATCGGATATTAGATGTTGCCATTGGCTTTTTAAAGCATTAAATAGCCCCTAAGTTCGTTCTGTCAGCAATACCAGGATGAAGAATCAGCATGACGAGGACAAGGAGGAGGAGGAGAAGAAGAACGGGTGTACCACATGATGGAATAATAACAACAATAAATACCATTGCCGCTTCTCTGCTTCAAGATAGAGTTCACTGGACTGAATTGAGAAGCAGTAAGCCCCAGCGTTCCATTGTAGTAGTTGTCATGAGTAGACGGTGGACATCGCTAAAACATTTGTACATCCCTTGCCCTCACGTCCTGATGTTCACACGCGATCCCCTAAGCGTGAGAGTCGCGCAGCACTAGTTGCGGCAGTGTGTGATTGCATGAGGTCAGCAGCCAGACTTGTCCCGCTGGAGATGACTGCCCAGCCTTGGAGGACGTCCATGAATGATTGGAGTGGCAGGAATTTGGACGTAATCAATACATCCAGCGCCACACTTGTCAGTGATCGATAATAAATTTTCTCAAATATCCACTTACAATTCGGAGAATACTCGCAGCACACGCTATCGTGAAGGCTGCTCAACACATACTAAGTATTAGTTGGCTGTTCGTGTGTGAGGGCCGCCGCTGGGACTTGCCCCTGCTGCTGTGTGCAAGAAGCGGCTAGGCAGCCAGCCGGAACTTTCCTGTCTAGCTGCTGTTAATGAGAGCCTTAAGCCAGAAATGTCCATTCATTCTGGACACAGGCTATCTCCGCCACGCGCCCCCCTCTGTCCTAGGAAACCAGCCACATATTTATCACTGTAGTTACAATTAAATATTACGATTGCAGCCCCAATCTGGTGACACTGAACAAAGAGCGAAGAATCGTAAATACCTCCTTCTGCTGTGACTCTGGAAACATCAATATCTATATGCTTGTTATGACTGAACATAATTTTCCCCTTTACGGCTATTGGTGCATTGAAATAGCAGTCTTCCATGTCAAAGGCGTACCCCTCTTACGACCGTACATAGTCATTTTCATTGCACACACCAGAACAATGCCCACAGTAACACTACACCCCAACACAAACTTTATAAGTCCGTCAATCACAGTGAATCTGTCACACATCCCTTACTAAGTATAATACTTAGCAAATAACTAAATACTGGTGGCACTGGACATTACTGAGGGAAAATGGTGGGAAATTGAGGATGAATGAGAGGGTAGAAGCATGTCCTTTGCTCAGTGCAGGGAAGTTTTTGTATATGGGGAAGAGTCTGTGACAGCAAGAGGAATACGAGAAAAACCTGACATCGAAGTATTGGGAACCAGGAAACAGTTATCTTTTGTCAACAGCAATAAGAAGGCTAGAATAGGATGTTTAACGTGGATGACCACTAAATGTAGAGTAATATATTTATATGTGCCAGATCAAAGGCCAGGTGTGACCCCAAAGTTATTGGCAACCACATTATAGATTTTTATAAAGTATCCTAAGCGAAAGAGCACTGTACTATCAGTTGGCTGATTACAATATACAACTACAGAATGGGTCACGTGTTTGACACTGTGAGGGACTGTTTACGTGTATTTACCCTAACAAACAATATTTACAATGTTCTTCGCTGTACTCTCTACCATTCACAACCACACAGTGTCAGCTAATAAATACCTTACAGAACAGTTGCTGAATGATTTTTCACAACATTCTATAGTACGTCTGTCAAAGTAGTAGTGATATATGCAAATTGACTGCTTTGTTGCTTTCCTGGAAAATAAAACCATCTGCCTCTAAATGTACATCGATCTGCATTAAAGGAAGATGGAAAGTGAATGGAGTGATCGATTGAGAGGGTGGTAACGATGTACGATTTAATGGTACATTGATTATGTGTTCAAGAGAGAGGGAGATGTTGAAACAGGTCATTTATCACGCATTTAAACACATTTCCCATTGTTCTCTCGAGGTGCATCAGTTGTGGGGTATAACTTGCAATCGACTTGCATAAAATGTATCGACCTGCAGTCATTCACAGCAAACATCTCCATACCACAGTCAGCAGAGGGCTATCAATGCACATGTGATGAACCACATTCATTGAAGGAAAACCTATTTGAGTTCGAAAAAGGGGACTCATTTCGTGATATGAGAGTGACACAAATATGATTAACCAGTGTCTGTAATTATTAAATGACATCTCCATAGGATACAACCAAATATGGGGTTGAATGGAGAGACTTGACTCCAAACTGCAGACAGCATTTCTACCAGAAAGCGTAACACTATAGATCTGAAGAGCTAGTGTATTGGTCATACTATTTTGTACATTTCTTTCAAATCCAGTATCGCGTTTTTAAGTGATTCCTGACATAGCATACCATACCATGTAACATATGTGATCATTCTCAGTCAGCCACAATACTCCTTTGCCTATAACCCCACAGATTTATTGCAGAACTTCTGTTTCACTGTCTATATGGTATCAAGATAAAATGCATTTCAAACATTGTATGTTAGCTTCGGAAGTATGTAGTAGTGGCATGAGGGAGTTGTAAATATCGGCTTAATACCAAGTTCCTTAGCCGAATCACTTTCTAAGGGTGATTTTACTATGAACTTATAACGCTGGCGATGTGTACCCTCACGTTTGATCTGTTAAGCACACCACGTGATCGTCATATATATTCAATGCCACAGTATTTGTGTGGAAGATCACTTCATCTGGAAGCAATACCTTACCTCAATTTATAAAGCATATACAGTGGGTATCATTTGTGATGCTTGTGTGTTCATGTACAACAAAGATTGATTTTTATGCAGGATGAATGCAACATAGTACGTTGCGATTTTGTTTTTAACAGTTGGTATCTCTTCCCAAGACACTCTGGCACCACTCGCAAGAAAACAGATGATACATGTCGATCCATGGCAGATTTTCACTCAGTATTGTTTGGTATAACAAGCATTCAGTTATTGCAGTTATTGGTGAAGTATTGAACTTAGCAGGGAATTTGTGATAGATTCGCTGTGATTGACAGGCTTATAAATTATGAATTGGGGTGTAGTGTTACTGTGGGCATTGTTCTGGTGTGTACAATGAAATGACTTTATCCAGTCATAAGGAAGGTATGGAGTTGATGTGGGGGACTGTGATTTCAATGCACTGATAGCCTTAAAGGGGATGAAGCATTTTACATGGAAAATTATGTTCAGTCAGCCATCAGGGCGAGGTATTTCAAGTAGTTTCCCTATTGTTGAATATCACCAGATTGGGGCTGCATTACTAATATTTAATTGTAATAACAGTGACAAATATGTGGCTGGTTTCGTAGGGCGACGCCCGTCTCGGCTAGGTGGTCCTCTCAGGTGGACCGAGTCTGGCTGATGACCAGGGTGCCTATTCTGTATCTTTCCGCCATTGTGCCGATCGTTTCGGTACTCAATACCACCGAACGGGTCTAGTACTCGAATCAGAGTCTCTGCGTTATTCAGTATACGTTTCGGTAGCGATACCGTTCGGGTCTAGAGAACCGAAGCGCTGTTGTCGGTTCGTGTCGCGCAAGCCGGTCAAAAGCAAGCGGCTGCAGATCTGTGCATGCGCACTGCAGCGCGCACAGCGCCACGAGCACAAAGCGGCTAGCAGACGACACAGGCGCACTATTCTTCCAAGTACCGAAAATTGCGTTTACATTGCCATAACGCATGACGCGGCATTCCATCGAGCTGACGTGCCCGCCTCCATCGCCCTTGCCTCCTCCTTAAGAGTATCAGGTGCAGTGTATCCATTTCCATGATTCTCACTGAAATGCATAAAAAATCTTACAGTTTCTCTGATCGCAGCCGGCCGGGGTGGCCGAGCGGTTCTAGGCGCTACAGTCTGGAACCGCGTGACCGCTACGGGAGCAGGTTCGAACCCTGCCTTGGGCATGGATGTGTGTAATGTCCTTAGGTTAGTTAGGTTTAAGTAGTTCTAAGTTCTAGAGGACTGATGACCTCAGAAGTTAAGTCCCATAGTGCTCAGACCCATTTGAACCATTTTTCTCTGATCGCATGTTTCCATGCATGCATAATAACGATAGCGTATTTGATTGTATTCTGCAGATTGTCGTAAGTTCCTTCTTATGTCATCTTATTCTCATTCACACTGACAACGTGTTTTGGATTTTAAGTTTCGGAAAATGAGTTAAGGATAGTATGTAGTACCACATTGTACTAATACGTCTATAGAAACACCAGAAAAATTGATTCTGAGAGTTTCATAGAATAAGAAGGTAAACAGAATGTGGTTATAACACGCTCCTAGAGACCCAAATAATTAAGTAGCCCACTTCCCTATATGAAGCGTCAACGATTTGGGTCTTCAAAACAAAAATTGAAAAAAAAAAACGCATTTTCGAGAGCTCCTGCAGTTCGCCGAAGTTTATAACACGCATTTCATGTATGAAAATGTTTCGTCTGTGGTGCTACAGTCTAAAGATATTACGGCAGAGATCTTTCATCCTGTCTACTGTGGTTGAGGATTCGATTTCAGATAAATACTTGTGACAAGCAAGATTATGAAGGTGACTATTGCTAGTTACATTCCCAGTAATATTCGGAAATCGCTACATATTCGGAAAAAATGGTGAACTATTTCTGACAAGAAAAAAATATAAAGGTCACTGTCGGTTGTTTCACTCACAGTAATTTCATCTCCAACAATTTCATATTTCGTATTTTAAACAGACAGAAATCACGAAATCATTACTGAGGAAGTGCACTCTTACATCTAAGTAATAACGAATATTCCAGAAAAACCTTAACTTACACAAATAACAATGTCTCAGAACGTGTTGCATATATATATTGCATCCACCCCTGCGCGACCCCGTGACCTTCCGTATCAGATTTACGCCCGCTGACCAATTGGCCACGTCAAACAACAGACAGGGAGTCCTCAATTCATGTAGTATCGAGTAGAGGAACGTAGGCTGACTTCGTTGCCAAACGGTGCTGCGTAAGTCATAAATGCGGGATAGTTTGAAAGGTTTCCAATATCAGGCTTCACATAATTGTCTTCCACTGTTACTTGAAAGTTGTAAACACGTTTCAATAATTACTAACTATCCCATTTGTTGGAAAGAGTACACAAAGTCACTAGTAACGTCAGTTCACACTCATGTAGTATACGTAAGCAGAGCCGATGTCTTGATATTTATTGTTCTTCAAATTCTTATTTGCATAAAAATAACACGTATTTTGAGAGAATATTGACCGAAAACTTTTTTTAATGTAATCATTCACAGTAACAACCTAACCTAACCATATTTCTAACAAAGGAACGTAGTTTATTACGAACTCACTTTCCAACTGGATGCGTCCTCTGGTGATTCCTTAGTAACACAATCACTAAATCCAAAGCTAAAACTGCTAAATATGTTTAAAATAACAAATTATAGGTGTACATAAACCACAGCTCACCGATCGACAGGGCCAGACCGAAATCCAAAACCTCTCGCTACAACTGTCGTAAAATCGGTGTGAGGAGCGTTCGGTAACAAGTCTCAGAAGCTAACTGAATAGGATATTTCGATAAAGAACCGAAAATGACGTCACTACCGAGACTAGCCTACTACATCGATCGGTATGAACTATACAGAACAGGGCCCCTGGCGTGGTCCCTGAGTGATACATACACTGTGGCAGCTGGTGCTGTGTGACTCTCTGGCCTGAGATGCTGCGTGTTGACATCAAGACACGAGCACATAGGCTATACGAATGTTTCAACGATCATCAACATCTATCCGTGACAACTTCTACTACAGAATGGAACCTGGTTCAAGTGTGTGGTGTTTACTGCAGCTCAGTACCGTCAAATGGACTCAGTCTCGAAGCGGAATGGTGGTAGTGGTATTTGTTATTGTTACTATGATATCATGCGGTAGAACCTTCCACTTCCTCCTCCTCTGCCTGCTCATTATTCATTCTGGTGTTGCTCAGAGAACTAATGTTGTGTAGTGTTTTGAATCTCAAATCCCCGACTGATCAGTTTATTGTTCCCAACAGTGCTATTACTCGCACACACACCAGACCAATCCCTCTGTCAATCGTTTACGACATGGCATTCAACTGAGCTGAAATTTGAAATTTTCAGCTACCTCCTGCGTAATGGGTTTCCTGCCCAACGACCTAACTTTGTCAGTATCAACCAATAGGATACAAGGGGGAAAAAGTCCAGTAGTGTTTGAAACCTAGGTGGCTGCAAGACTGAATCCCTCCAAATATTCCAGTCCTAGTATCCACCAATAGGAAGCACGGAAAAACTGTCCAAAACAAAGGGTTATCGATTCAATTAATTAGTTAATCAGCCTGATTGAGAGAGGGAATATTTCCAAGACTTTCACAGCTTGGGTTTATCACGCAAATGCTGCTTTGTTTGCGACTGATGGCGCGTGCAGGTTCAGCAGGGCATGTGACACGAGGCGCCCACTTGAGAAGAGAGAGAGAGAGACCCCGCCGTTTCGACAGGAATTTCTCAGGTATCAAATATCAAAGAGTTGGCACCAGCTGAAGATTTTGTTGAGGGAATTAGTGTAACTCAGGTCTGTGCACCGCATGAGTCAGCTGGCTGTGCAGCAGCTGACAGCAGCCGGGGGAACTGTGCGTGTGGAAACACATGAGGCGACTGCCACATTGTGCGGCCTGCAGCAAGACGGACAGCACACGCTTCGCGAGAGGAAGATTTTTAAGACAGTAATTACATGCAGTGAGTCATTTGATGGTATTCCTTGTGTGATCGGCAAAAACCATCGCAAATTGTAGAAGTTCAAAATGATTCAAATGGCTCTGAGCACTATGGGACTTAACATCTATGGTCATCAGTCCCCTAGAACTTAGAACTACTTAAACCTAACTAACCTAAGGACAGCACACAACACCCAGTCATCACGAGGCAGAGAAAATCCCTGACCCCGCCGGGAATCGAACCCGGGAACCCGGGCGCGGGAAGCGAGAACGCTACCGCACGACCACGAGAAATTGTAGAAGTATTCCACGTTCTGCCTTGTATGCCACAAATTGGTTAAATAAACAGTGTACCATACACTGCTGGTTGCTAGAGGGACATGCTCCTACCCGAAATCCCAACCTTTCTACCTTAGCGATCAACATTTCGATGCTTTTTGCAGGTTTATATCCCACCTCATAGTCAAATTCCCTCAACTATGTACCCACTGTGTGAGCCTCCTTGACGAAGCCTGTCCGCAGCTCGTGGTCGTGCGGTAGCGTTCTCGCTTCCCACGCCCGGGTTCCCGGGTTCGATTCCCGGCGGGGTCAGGGATTTTCTCTGCCTCGTGATGACTGGGTGTTGTGTGCTGTCCTTAGATTAGTTAGGTTTAAGTAGTTCTAAGTTCTAGGGGACTGATGACCATAGATGTTAAGTCCCATAGTGCTCAGAGCCATTTGAACCATTTTTTTTGACGAAGCCTGCATTTTAATGCAGTGTGGCCTGTATCCACTTTTTCCTTTCTGTCATACAAGTAAGTATATACAGGGTGTTTCAAAAATGACCGGTATATTTGAAACGGCAGTAAAAACTAAACGAGCAGCGATAGAAATACACCGTTTGTTTGCAATATGCTTGGGACAACAGTACATTTTCAGGCAGACAAACTTTCGAAATTACAGTAGTTACAATTTTCAACAACAGATGGCGCTGCAAGTGATGTGAACGATATAGAAGACAACGCAGTCTGTGGGTGCGCCATTCTGTACGTCATCTTTCTGCTGTAAGCGTGTGCTGTTCACAACGTGCAAGTGTGCTGTAGACAACATGGTTTATTCCTTAGAACAGAGGATTTTTCTGGTGTTGGAATTCCACCGCCTAGAACACAGTGTTGTTGCAACAAGACGAAGTTTTCAACGGAGGTTTAATGTAACCAAAGGACCAAAAAGCGATACAATAAAGGATCTGTTTGAAAAATTTCAACAGACTGGGAACATGATGGATGAACGTGCTGGAAAGGTAGGGCGACCGCGTACGGCAACCACAGAGGGCAACGCGCAGCTAGTGCAGCAGGTGATCCAACAGCGGCCTTGGGTTTCCGTTCGCCGTGTTGCAGCTGCGGTCCAAATGACGCCAACGTCCACGTATCGTCTCATGCGCCAGAGTTTACACCTCTATCGATACAAAATTCAAACGTGGCAACCCCTCAGCGCCGCTACCATTGCTGCACGAGAGACATTCGCTAACGATATAGTGCACAGGATTGATGACGGCGATATGCATGTGGGCAGCATTTGGTTTACTGACGAAGCTTATTTTTACCTGGACGGCTTCGTCAATAAACAGAACTGGCGCATATGGGGAACCGAAAAGCCCCATGTTGCAGTCCCATCGTCCCTGCATCCTCAAAAAGTATTGGTCTGGGCCGCCATTTCTTCCAAAGGAATCATTGGCCCATTTTTCAGATCCGAAACGATTACTGCATCACGCTATCTGGACATTCTTCGCGAATTTGTGGCGGTACAAACTGCCTTAGACGACACTGCGAACACCTCGTGGTTTATGCAAGATGGTGCCCGGCCACATCGCACGGCCGACGTCTTCAATTTCCTGAATGAATATTTCGATGATCGTGTGATTGCTTTGGGCTATCCGAAACATACAGGAGGCGGCGTGGATTGGCCTCCCTATTCGCCAGACATGAACCCCTGTGACTTCTTTCTGTGGGGACACTTGAAAGACCAGCTGTGCCGCCAGAATCCAGAAACAATTGAACAGCTGAAGCAGTACATCTCATCTGCATGTGAAGCCATTTCGCCAGACACGTTGTCAAAGGTTTCGGGTAATTGCATTCAGAGACTACGCCATATTATTGCTACGCATGGTGGATATGTGGAAAACATCGTACTATAGAGTTTCCCAGACCGCAGCGCCATCTGTTGTTGAAAATTGTAACTACTGTAATTTCGAAAGCTTGTCTGCCTGAAAATGTACTGTTGTCCCAAGCATATTGCAACAAACGGTGTATTTCTATCGCTGCTCGTTTAGTTTTTATTGCCGTTTCAAATATACCGGTCATTTTTGAAACACCCTGTATATATATATATACGTTACTCAACAAATAACAGCCAACAATGCTTTATCTTTAGTAGAACCGTTCTGTTCTGCTTTATTCAGCTGCTTTAGCGTGTACGGGGTTGGGAGTTCTTCACCATCAGTACTTCACTAAGAGCACATCGAGCCGCTACATTACTGCGCCACACGATAAAATAAATTCCCTTCTAAAATGTGGAAATATAAACACTTGACTCGTTATCAATGTCTGTTTTAAATATTGAAACAACTACACAATCAATTAGCCACTGAAATTTCACTCTCTTTCTGAGCATCGTTTTCAACAGTTCAATAATTTCAGAAAATACCCTGACAAATTTTCTATACTGAGCCTGAGAAAAGAATGAATTTGTCTTGTTGTCTGTAATGGCAAAAATCATAGACTGCAGACATCAAACTCAGATCAGCTCTGACACCCTCCTGACTAATCACATGATGTGAGTAATGCGGATGAGTTGCTCCAAACTCATATTTATCGATCCTGAGCGCAGCTTTGCTCTGTATAACCTCTGAAATTTTCCTTCACCCTCTGAAAATGGTCCTCAATATTCATAAAAAATATAATAATATCACTCAGATAAACCATACATTCTTTTTTCTTTAGTTCTCTGACCACTCCACTTGTAGCTTCTGGAATGTAGCTGGCTTCGGCATTTCTATGACCTAATGGCATTCAGTGGTATTGATAATGTCTTCATGATACATCTACATCTACATGATTACTCTGCAATTCACATTTAAGTGCTTGGCAGAGGGTTCATCGAACCACAATCATACTATCTCCCTACCATTCCACTCCCGAACATCGCGCGGGAAAAACGAACACCTAAACCTCTCTGTTCGAGCTCTGATTTCTCTTATTTTATTTTGATGATCGTTCCTACCTATGTAGGTTGGGCTCAACAAAATATTTTCGCATTCGGAAGAGAAAGTTGATGACTGAAATTTCGTAAATAGATCTCGCCGCGACGAAAAACGTCTTTGCTTTAATGACTTCCATCCCAACTCGCGTATCATATCTGCCACACTCTCTCCCTTATTACATGATAATATAAAACGAGCTGCCATTTTTTGCACTCTTTCGATGTCCTCCGTCAATCCCACCTGGTAAGGATCCCACACCACGCAGCAATATTCTAACAGAGGACGAACGAGTGTAGTGTAAGCTGTCTCTTTAGTGGACTTGTTGCATCTTCTAAGTGTCCTGCGAATGAAACGCAACCTTTGGCTCGCCTTCCCCACAATATTATCTATGTGGTCTTTCCAACTGAAGTTGTTCGTAATTTTTACACCCAGGTACTTAGTTGAATTGACAGCCTTGAGAATTGTACTATTTATCGAGTAATCGAATTCCAACGGATTTCTTTTGGAACTCATGTGGATCACCTCACACTTTTCGTTATTTAGCGTCAACTGCCACCTGCCACACCATACAGCAATCATTTATAAATCGCTTTGCAACTGATACTGGTCTTCGGATGACCTTACTAGACGATAAATTACAGCATTATCTGCGAACAACCTAAGAGAACTGCTCAGATTGTACCCAGGAACAGCAGAGATCCCAGGACGCTTCCCTGTAAAAGGGGTCTTCAGTTGGCCTTCGGGAACCACTTCCAACTGATGACAGCCGCATTTCAAACCCTTTGGCGAGAAATATTTACAGTGACCCAAGTTGTCAAGTGTCTCCCTTTTTTTGGTTTAGGATATGAATCTGTACTAGTCCTTGCATTCAGGTAATGATACTCGCAACAAACCATGTACTTCTGTGTGATATCTGATGATTTTTTCAGGACAGTGCCTAAATTTGCACTCCATCAGCTGTCATTATGCTTGATGGTACCATTAGTCAACTGCTGGTCAACATACTCATCCATTACTGGTTGCAAATGCCTCAGTAATCTATATGGTTTTCTATACACTGTAGTATTGCTACCCATTAGTATTCTGTGCTGCGTCATTGGTATTGCAGCGATATCTCCTTCTGTGTTAAATAGATCTGCAACACGTAGCAATAGAGCTTCCCTAGTAGACTTATATTTTCCATTTAAATGTTTCTCATAAACGCAGCTATATCGATGGTTTGTTTGTTGCTAGAGGTATCTTGTGACCTGCCCTCATTCACAACATCCAAAGTGGCAAATTGTGATCCACCATGTAGTAATACCTTGGAAACATCTTTATCTCAAATGCTTTATCCGTTTCGAGTAATCACATCAGATTAGTGTGGTCAAAATTAACCCAAAAGACAAGGAAAGACCAGAAGACAAATGTAAAATCAGAAACGAAAGTACACAATGAGTACAAGTACTTACAATACACTTAGGAAAGCTCGTGCAAGTGAGCAATACAAGAAAAATGTACACTCTCATATACAACTGCCGTTAAGTGTATTTGTAAAAGATGCTACTTTGGGACGTTGCGCTCCGGAATGGAGCCAGTTAACTTGAGAACCGTAATTCTTCAACGTGGCGCCAGATTGCGTTGATCTCAAAGATGTAAACATACTAAGACATGGCGTTTACAATATACAAAACATTGTAAATGTCCTTTACCACATTCGTCTGCTTTTTACAATAAGAGTCATATCGTCAGTGAAGGAGTGTATTAAAACAGCTTACGTTATGAATAAAACGTATATGGGACATGTACAAAAAAAACACAGTACACTAGGCACAATGTACAAATATTTCATCAAGAGACAACGTAAATGCTATCACTTTAAAGGAGGATCGTGTGGGTTACTTGTATCTACATCTACATTTATACTCCGCAAGCCACCCAACGGTGTGTGGTGGAGGGCACTTTACGTGCCACTATCATTACCTCCCTTTTCTGTTCCAGTCGCGTATGGTTCGCGGGAAGAACGACTGTCTGAAAGCCTCCGTGCGCGCTCGAATCTCTCTAATTTTTCATTCGTGATCTCCTCGGGAGATATAAGTAGGGGGAAGCAATATATTCGATACCTCATCCAGAAACGCACCCTCTCGAAACCTGGCGAGCAAGCTACACCGCGATGCAGAGCGCCTCTCTTGTAGAGTCTGCCACTTCAGTTTGCTAATTTCCGTAACGCTATCACGGTTACCAAATAACCCTGTGACGAAACGCGCCGCTCTTCTTTGGATCTTCTCTATCTCTTCCGTCAAACCGATCTGGTACGGATCCCATACTGATGAGCAATACTCAAGTATAGGTCGAACGAGTGTTTTGTAAGCCACCTCCTTTGTTGATGGACTACATTTTCTAAGGACTCTCCCAATGAATCTCAACCTGGTACCCGCCTTACCAACAATTAATTTTACATGATCATTCCACTTCAAATCGTTCCGCACGCATACTCCCAGATATTTTACAGAAGTAACTGCTACCAGTGTTTGTTCCGCTATCATATAATCGTACAATAAAGGATCCTTCTTTCTATGTATTCGCAATATATTACATTTGTCTATGTTAAAGGTCAGTTGCCACTCCCTGCACCAAGTGCCTATCCGCTGCAGATCTTCCTGCATTTCGCTACAATTTTCTAATGCTGCAACTTCTCTGTATATTACAGCATCATCCGCGAAAAGCCGCATGGAACTTCCGACACTATCTACTAGGTCATTTATATATACTGTGAAAAGTAATGGTCCCATAACACTCCCCTGTGGCACGCCAGAGGTTACTTTAACGTCTGTAGACGTCTCTCCATTGATAACAACATGCTGTGTTCTGTACGCTAAAAATTCTTCAATCCAGCCACACAGCTGGTCTGGTATTCCGTAGGCTCTTACTTTGTTTATCAGGCGACAGTGCGGAACTGTATCGAACGCCTTCCGGAAGTCAAGGAAAATAGCATCTACCTGGGAGCCTGTATCTAATATTTTCTGGGTCTCATGAACAAATAAAGCGAGTTGGGTCTCACACGATCGCTGTTTCCGGAATCCATGTTGATTCCTACAGGGTAGATTCTGGGTGTCCAAAAACGACATGATACTCGAACAAAAAACATGTTCTAAAAATCTACAACAGAACAATGTCAGAGATATAGGTCTATAGTTTTGCGCATCTGCTCGACGACCCTTCTTGAAGACTGGTACTACCTGTGCTCTTTTCCAATCATTTGGAACCTTCCGCTCCTCTTGAGACTTGAGGTACACGGCTGTTAGAAGGGGGGGGGGGCAAGTTCTTTCGCGTACTCTGTGTAGAATCGAATTGGTATCCCGTCAGGTCCAGTGGACTTTCCTCTGTTGAGTGATTCCAGTTGCTTTTCTATTCCTTGGACACTTATTTCGATGTCAGCCATTTTTTCGTTTGAGCGAGGATTTAGAGAAGGAACTGGAGTGCGGTCTTCCTCTGTGAAACAGCTTTGGAAAAAGGTGTTTAGTATTTCAGTTTTACACGTGTCATGCTCTGTTTCAATGCCATCATCATCCCGGAGTGTCTGGATATGCTGTTTCGAGCCACTTACTGATTTAACGTAAGACCAGAACTTCCTAGGATTTTCTGTCAAGTCAGTACATAGAATTTTACTTTCGAATTCACTGAACGCTTCACGCATAGCCCTCCTTACGCTAACTTTGACATCGTTTAGCTTCTATTTGTCTGAGAGGTTTTGGCTGCATTTAAACTTGCAGTGAAGCTCTCTTTGCTTTCGCAGTAGTTTCCTAACTTTGTTGTTGAACCACGGTGGGTTTTTCCCGTCCCTCACAGTTTTACTCGGCACGTACCTGTCTAAAACGCATTTTACGATTGCCTTGAACTTTTTCCATAAACACTCAACGTTCTCAGTGTCGGAACAGAAATTTTCGTTTTGATCTGTTAGGTAGTCTGAAATCTGCCTTCTATTACTCTTGCTAAACAGATAAACCTTCCTCCCCTTTTTTATATTCCTATTAACTTCCATATTCAGAGATGCTGCAACGGCCTTATGATCACTGATTCCCTGTTCTGCACTTACAGAGTCGAAAAGTTCGGGTCTGTTTGTTATCAGTAGGTCCAAGATGTTATCTCCACCAGTCTGTTTCTCTGCCTCGTGATGACTGGGTGTTGTGTGATGTTCTTAGGTTAGTTAGGTTTAAGTAGTTCTAAGTTCTAGGGGACTGATGACCACAGCTGTTAAGTCCCATAGTGCTCAAAGCCATTTTGAACCACCAGTCGGTTCTCTGTTTAATTGCTCGAGGTAATTTTCGGATAGTTTGCTCAGTATAATGTCACTCGATGCTCTGTCCCTACCACCCATCCTAAACATCTGAGTGTCCCAGTCTATATCTGGTAAATTGAAATCTCCACCTAAGACTATAGCATGCTGAGAAAATTTATGTGAAATATATTCCAAATTTTCTCGCAGTTGCTCTGCAACTAATGCTGCTGAGTCGGGAGGTCGGTAAAAGGAGCCAATTATTAACCTAGCTCGGTTGTTGAGTGTAGCCTCCACCCATAATAATTCACAGGAACTATCCACTTCTACTTCACTACAGGATAAACTACTACTAACAGCGATAAACACGCCACCACCGGTCGCATGCAATCTATCCTTTCTAAACACCGCCTGTGCCTTTGCAAAAATTTCGGCAAAATTTATCTCTGGCTTCAGCCAGCTTTCTGTACCTATAACGATTTCAGCTTCGGTGCTTTCTATCAGCGCTTGAAGTTTCGGTACTTTACCACTGCAGCTTCGACAATTTACAATTACAATACCGATTGCTGCTTGGTCCCCGCATTTCCTGACTTTGCCCCGCACACTTTGAGGCTGTTGCCCTTTCTGTAATTGCCCGAGGCCATCTAACCTAAAAAACCACCCAGTCCACGCCACACAACGCCTGCTACCCGTGTAGCCGCTTCTTGTGTGTAGTGGACTCCTGACCTATCCACCGGAACTCATAACCCCACCACCCTATGGCGCAAGTCGAGGAATCTGCAGCCCACACTGTCGCAGAACCGTCTCAGTCTCTGATTCAGACCCTCCACTCGGCTCTGTACCAAAGGTCCGCAGTCAGTCTTGTCGACGAAGCTGCAGATGGTGAGCTCTGCTTTCATCTCTCTAGCGAGACTGGCAGTCTTCACCAAATCAGATAGCCGCCGGAAGCCAGAGAGGATTTCCTCTGATCCATAGCGACACACATCATTGGTGCCGACATGAGCGACCACCTGCAGATGGATGCACCCTGTACCCTTCATGGCATCCGGAAGGACCCTTTCCACATCTGGAATGACTTCCCCCGGTATGCACACAGAGTGCACATTGGTTTTCTTCCCCTCTCTTGCTGCCATATCCCTAAGGGGCCCCATTACGCGCCTGACGTCGGAGCTCCCAACTACCAGTAAGCCCACCCTCTGTGACCGCCCGAATCTTGCAGACTGAGGGGCAACCTCTGGAACAGGACAAGCAGCCATGTCCGGCCGAAGATAAGTATCAGCCTGAGACAGCGCCTGAAACCGGTTCGTCAGACAAACTGGAGAGGCCTTCCGTTCAGCCCTCCGGAATGTCTTTCGCCCCCTGCCACACCTCGAGACGACCTCCCACTCTACCACAGGTGAGGGATCAGCCTCAATGTGGGCAGTATCCCGGGCAGCCACAGTCGTAGCCCGATCAGGGGATGCGTGGGACGCGCTGGCCGTCCCCGAAAAACCCCCATCCGGACCCCCACAGTGATGCCCATTGGCAACAGCCTCAAGCTGTGTGACCGAAGCCAACACTGCCTGAAGCTGGGAGTGAAGGGATGCCAACTCAGGGTGTATCCGAACGCAGCAGTTGTAGTCCCTATCCATGCTAAAAACTGTTGTGCAAAGAACGTCTGAACTAATGTACAGAGAGCACAAACAAATCGACACAAAATTTAAACGGTTATTAAAATACAAGATTGCCTGGTATATGCAGTAATGCTACTACTTGCGCACTGCTGACACACTGCTCGGCGGCGGAAGGAGGCTATTCAGGTACTAAAACGCGATGCTACAACTCTCAAATACTACACTCCTGGAAATTGAAATAAGAACACCGTGAATTCATTGTCCCAGGAAGGGGAAACTTTATTGACACATTCCTGGGGTCAGATACATCACATGATCACACTGACAGAACCACAGGCACATAGACACAGGCAACAGAGCATGCACAATGTCGGCACTAGTACAGTGTATATCCACCTTTCGCAGCAATGCAGGCTGATATTCTCCCATGGAGACGATCGTAGAGATGCTGGATGTAGTCCTGTGGAACGGCTTGCCATGCCATTTCCACCTGACGCCTCAGTTGGACCAGCGTTCGTGCTGGACGTGCAGACCGCGTGAGACGACGCTTCATCCAGTCCCAAACATGCTCAATGGGGGACAGATCCGGAGATCTTGCTGGCCAGGGTAGTTGACTTACACCTTCTAGAGCACGTTGGGTGGCACGGGATACATGCGGACGTGCATTGTCCTGTTGGAACAACAAGTTCCCTTGCCGGTCTAGGAATGGTAGAACGATGGGTTCGATGACGGTTTGGATGTACCGTGCACTATTCAGTGTCCCCTCGACGATCACCAGTGGTGTACGGCCAGTGTAGGAGATGGCTCCCCACACCATGATGCCGGGTGTTGGCCCTGTGTGCCTCGGTCGTATGCAGTCCTGATTGTGGCGCTCACCTGCACGGCGCCAAACACGCATACGACCATCATTGGCACCAAGGCAGAAGCGACTCTCATCGCTGAAGACGACACGTCTCCATTCGTCTCTCCATTCACGCCTGTCGCGACACCACTGGAGGCGGGCTGCACGATGTTGGGGCGTGAGCGGAAGACGGCCTAACGGTGTGCGGGACCGTAGCCCAGCTTCATGGAGACGGTTGCGAATGGTCCTCGCCGATACCCCAGGAGCAACAGTGTCCCTAATTTGCTGGGAAGTGGCGGTGCGGTCCCCTACGGCACTGCGTAGGATCCTACGGTCTTGGCGTGCATCCGTGCGTCGCTGCGGTCCGGTCCCAGGTCGACGGGCACGTGCACCTTCCGCCGACCACTGGCGACAACATCGATGTACTGTGGAGACCTCACGCCCCACGTGTTGAGCAATTCGGCGGTACGTCCACCCGGCCTCCCGCATGCCCACTATACGCCCTCGCTCAAAGTCCGTCAACTGCACATACGGTTCACGTCCACGCTGTCGCGGCATGCTACCAGTGTTAAAGACTGCGATGGAGCTCCGTATGCCACGGCAAACTGGCTGACACTGACGGCGGCGGTGCACAAATGCTGCGCAGCTAGCGCCATTCGACGGCCAACACGGCGGTTCCTGGTGTGTCCGCTGTGCCGTGCGTGTGATCATTGCTTGTACAGCCCTCTCGCAGTGTCCGGAGCAAGTATGGTGGGTCTGACACACCGGTGTCAATGTGTTCTTTTTTCCATTTCCAGGAGTGTATAATACGCCCGAAATTTATGAATTAAACAATACAAGTACCAAAAACACGCAAAGAAATTAAGAATTAAATTATATAACAAATAAGTGAGCTAGGAGTGTACGACTTTCTGCTGGCAGCTGCTCATCTAACGGTGGCAGGGAGTATCATGTGAATACTCCGGAGTGTGTCAGAACTGATCCGTGTTTGATATCTGCAGTCCGTAATTTTCTGTCGCCGCAGACAAGAAATCAGGTTCAGTCTTCTCTCAGGCCCGGTAATTATTATAAGAAATTCGAGAGGGGATTTCCTGAAATTGCCGAACTATTGAGTAGGCTCCTTAGAAAAGGAGTGAAATTTGGGTGGTTAACTAAGTGTGAAAAAGTGTTTCAAAATCTCTAACAGACGTCAACAACTAGTTAGGTAGTTGTATTTATAGGTTTTAGTAGTTGGTAGTAAGAATTTTATTTTATTGTATGACGCAATAATGTAGCAACTCGATGTGTTCTTATTCAAGATATGGATGGTAAAGAACCAGCAACGGCATGTCAAGGCAGCTGAACACAACTGTTCTGCCACAGAGAAAAAGATATTGGCTGTTATTTATTGGGTGCTATGCTTCTGTTGTTACTTGTATGGCAGAAAGAATAAAGTTCATACAAACCACACTTCTTTAAAATAGTTACTGGGGCTAGAGGCTTCGTCGAGCAGGCTGACACAGTGGGTATGTAATTCAGCAAATTTGACCATGAGCTGGAACATAAACCTCCAAAAAGTATAGCAATGCTCATAGCTCAAGGAGGAAGGGTGGAGTTTTTCAAGTACTGGGTTAGCCAGCTATTTTGGATTAGCACTGCTGCAGGCTTACTTATGTCCTAGGCCAGCCATCTCGGATTCTGCCGCTAGCGCTGACTAACTGGACTACTATCTTGGATTACGATATCAGTGACATGGCTATGCCCAGTAAGTGGAGAAAAGTTGGGGGTGACAAGATTGTGTGCCATGTCCCACGTTCTTGAGATAGCTCTGCAATCATTGAAACTTTAGCCGAGGTATGCAAAGCCACGAGTCGGTCATAAAACGAAAAATACATACCACTACAATTTAAAGAAGACTACATGATATTGGCACCAGTTAAATCCAAAATGCGTGCAATATCAAATGCAGTGACGCCGCTTGACAATGTTAATGGCATTCCATTCGTTTGATGTGTAATTCTCTGGAACTGGTGGGGAGGGAACTGGAAACGTCAGCTGACTTCGATTTCATAGCATCAGCAAACAGATCTTTTCCGAACAGACGTCCGTGTCTTAACCTTCGTCCATTACATCACCGCTGCAAGCCGTAAACATTGTGTTACAGGAATCGTGGAATAGCATGTATATCAGATCATTTCATCTTGCCATGTGTGCCCATAAAAGAGCGTACTCAAACATTTTAAACACCTGATTTCGTTCGTGTCTTTTTGTCGCCCAGGCGTAGTGCAGGTGGTGACTGCCCACTGACGTGACGGTAGTGCAGTCTATGGAGGTTACCACCCTACTGTCGGCTGTCGTAAATGAAGGCACTGTGTGAGGCTGGCGAACATCGTAATGCTTGAGGTAGTGCGTCTGATGGCCCAGCCCTCCTGCTGACGCAGACGCTGAGGTATTTTGTCATTTGGAACCAAGATTTAGTCCTTGGCTGTTACAGTTCTGTGGAGAATGTGGAAGAAAGTCACAGTTTCTGACTAACGCCACGAAGTGCGTTAGTGACTGGTGCATTATTCACTCATATTCTTCCTGTCTGAACCCAATGTTGCGGGATATGAGGCCTGTTTCTCATCAATAATCCCAAAGGTGACTGAGGCAAATGGCTTGACTATTTCTTCCAAAAAGAGATCCACAACAGAATTTCAATCTCTGTCTCTAATGGGACGTCAAACCTAAATACTTCGCTCACGCGCTATCACTGTGATGGGTAGTATTATGGCGCACCTTCATTTCACGTCCAACAGATAGCTTTTGTGTGTCGAAAGTCCAAATTGCCGTGGCCAGACGGCGATTTGAGCGAACGCCCTCCTGGTTGAGAGTCAAGTGTGTCAACACTGCAATATATCTCGCTACGTAGAGTAATGAAGCACGCAAAGTGTGCCGTATATCCATCGCATGTGCTGATCGTAAATGCCGCGGTTTTTTTTTTTTTTTTTCGCAGGAGTTAGTGAAATATACCTTCATTGAGAGATTCCTGATTTCCTCAATCCCAGAAGTCTTACGCCAACCATTTGCTTAATCCTCTCGACGTCGTTAGAAATCAGGATGGTATCGTGTAAGAAGTTATGTATGGAAGATAAAATGTTTTTTGTTTTATTTAAAACTGATGGGGAGCTTACTTGATCCGAACTAAGACCTATAAGCTATATATATATTACTGACATTGCTCAAATTTTTAATATCTGCACTTATATTCTCATAAGACCTCACAGTGTTTTGTTTCTTTATTTTCTCTCTGCTAGCTGATCAGCAGTAAGTATACAGATGTGTGGGTGAAATTTCACGGACACACAAGACGAGTAGGCGATTTTGATTGCAATGTTGCTCGTGTGAAACAATAGCCACCAAATATAATACGAGGCAAGAAGAAGATCTATGAATAATGTACCGCTCACTAATCCACTTTCTGCGTTCGGTCAGCCACTCTCACCCCAAAATGTAGATTTTTGATATATTTGGACGAGACTGTTTCAATTCTTGCAGTTTTCAGAAGTGTGGAGAATTCATCGTATGATTTTTGCGAAGCGCAGCTGTGCAGTTACGAGGACAGCCCAAGGCGCCGAGGCGCGGCCTGCGAGGCGCTGGGCGTCACGCAGTCGGTGCATGGCTGCGGGTACATGCGCCTGCGCCCTTCAAACTGCGCTCCTTGGCATCATCTTTCCCTTTCCAGGCCTCCCAACACCGTCCTGGAAACAAAGCTGTTCTCTCGAGGAGACTGTAAAGCAAACTTGGTGTTCCATTTGGACGGCTGTTGCTACGGCCCGCAGTAAAAACATATGTTTACTTAGAAAGAGCACGCGCCTCGCTCGCTAATTAAATTAAAAGACTCGGCCGACTCGCAGCGGCGAGAGGCAGTGCGACGGAAACGGCGTCCCCCCCTCCCCTCCCCCCCTCCCCAAGGGGCCACCAGCATCTCTGCTCTGCTCTGCCCACAGGCAGTTCTCATCTTTGTTTCCGTACAAGTTGGCTTCTTTGTTAATTTGAGGGAAACAATTTCCGTGGAAAACTGTCAGAGGCGAAGTGAACTCAGCAAACAGAAGGTTCATTCGCTCTTGAAAATGCCGTCGACAGAGCAGGTTAAGATAAAATGCCGTTGGCGAAGATTGTAAACATCTCGATATTTCTCTGAAAAAATATGACTGTCTAATTGATTAACATACATTTATAAAAGAAATTGTTGGAGAAAACAACATAATAAACATCACAAGAACGTCACGAAATGGGGTACACTGAAAAACGAAAAATCTTAGAAAACGTGATTTTCATCCTTGTATTTTCGTCGCTCTGGCGTACACCAAGTGATGACTGCTTAATTACGTGATGTCAGCGTAGTCCAGCGAGGTTACCACCCTATTGCCTGCCGCCACCGATGGCTATCATAAATGAAGACATTGTGCGATGCTGGTTAACATCGTAGTAGTTGAGGTGGTGCGTTTGATGGCCCAGGTATGCTGCTAAGCTGATGCAAACGCTGAGGTATTTTACCGCTTGGACTCGCAGATTCGACCATATGCATTAGCGATTGGCGCATTATTCACTGATACTCATCCTGCCTCAACTCACAGCTGGTGGCTGTCAAGCCTGTTTCTGATTAAAATTCCCTGAGCGATCGAGCGGAACACCTGGACTGTTCCTTTCAAGAAAAGTTACTTTGAGACGTCGTATACCAGACTTCAAAACCGACCTGAGAAGCGTACCACTTCAGTTTGGCGCCGGATCACAAAGATCTCAAAGATCAGAACACACCGGAACATCGCGTTTTCAATATACAAAACATCGAAAATATCCCTCATTACATTACATCTGCTTTCCACAGTAAGCGTCATATCGTCAATGAAGAAATGCAGTAACACATCACACATTATGAATAACATCTATTACAGAACTTACAACGCCCTAGGAGCAATGTCCAAATATTCCATGGAGGGATAGCAATAGATGGCCATCGTTGTAAAGGAAAAGAATATCCATTTCTTAAATTATTTTTCAAACAGTTCAAGCAACTTTCTACCTACGTGGGCCATCTCGAAACAACAAAACCTCATCATAAATAGCAAATTTTCAAACTACGAGGGACTGGGAGTGACATACACGTACTCAAAACCTGGCAACATCATGGCACATTGCCCATGTTGTTGTTGTTGTGGTCTTCAGTCCTGAGACTGGTTTGATGCAGCTCTCCATGCTACTCTATCCTGTGCAAGCTTCTTCATCTCCAAGTACTTACTGCAACCTACATCCTTCTGAATCTGCTTAGTGTATTCATCTCTTGGTCTCCCTCTACGATTTTCACCCTCCACACTGCCCTCAAATACTAAATTTGTGATCCCTTGATGTCTCAGAACATGTCCCACCAACCGATCCCTTCTTCTGGTCAAGTTGTACCACAAACTTCTCTTCTCCCCTATTCTGTTCAATACTTCCTCATTAGTTGTGTGATCTACCCATCTAATCTTCAGCATTCTTCTGTAGCACCACATTTCGAAAGTTTCTATTCTCTTCTTGTCCAAACTATTTATCGTTTATGTTTCACTTCCATACATGCCGACACTCCATACAAATACTTTCAGAAACGGCTTCCTGACACTTAAATCTATACTAGATGTTAACAAATTTCTCTTCTTCAGAAACGCTTTCTTGCCATTGCCAGTCTATATTTTATATCCTATCTACTTCGACCATCATCAGTTATTTTGCTCCCCAAGTAGCAAAACTCCGTTACCACTTTAAGTGTCTCATTTCCTAATATAATTCCCTCAGCATCACCCGACTTAATTCGACTACATTCCATTATCCTCGTTTTGCTTTTGTTGATTTTCATCTTATATCCACCTTTCAAGACACTGTCCATTCCGTTCAACTGCTCTTCCAAGTAATTTGCTGTCTCTGACAGACAATGTCATCGGCGAACCTCAAAGTTTTTATTTATTCGCCATGTATTTTAATTCCTACTCATAATTTATCTTTTATTTCCTTTATTGCTTGCTCAATATACAGATTGGATAACACCGGGGAGAGGCTACAAACTTATCACACTCCCTTCCCAACCACTGCTCCCCTAAGATGTCCCTCGAATCTTATAACTGCCATCTGCTTTCTGTTCAAAGTGCAAATAACTTTTCGCTCCTTGTATTTTACCCCTGACACCTTCAGAACTTGAATGAGAGTATTCCAATCAACATTGTCAAAAACTTTCACTAAGTCTACAAATGGTAGGAACGTAAGTTTGCCTTTCCTTAATCTTTCTTCTAAGATAAGTCGTAAGGACAGTATTGCCTCATGTGTTCCAATATTTCTACGGAATCCAAACTGATCTTCCCCGAAGTCGGCTTCTACCAGTTTTTCCATTCGTCTGTAAAGAATTCGCGTTAGTATTTTGCAGCTGTGACTTATTAAACTGATAGTTCGGTAATTTTCACATCTGTCAACACCTGCTTTCTTTGGGATTGCAATTATTATATTATTCTTGAAGTCTGAGGGTATTTCGCCTGTCTCATACATGTTGCTCACCAGATGGTAGAGTTTTGTCAGGACTGGCTCTCCCAAGGCCGTCAGTAGTTCTAATGGAACGTTGTCTACTCCCGGGACCTTGTTTCGACTCAGGTCTTTGAGTGCTCTGTCAAACTCTTCACGCAGTATCGTATCTCCCATTTCATATTCAACTACATTCACTTCCATTTCCATAATATTGTCCTCAAGTACACCGCCCTTGTATAGACCACCTATATACTCCTTCCACTTTTCTGCTTTCCCTTCTTAGCTTAGAACTGAGTTTCCATCTGAGCTCTCGATATTCATACAAGTGGTTCTCTTTTTTCCAAAGGTCTCTTTAATATTCCTGTAGGCAGTATCTATTTTTTCCGTAGTGAGATAAGCCTCTACATCCTTACATTTGTCCACTAGCCATCCCTGCTTAGCCATTTTGCACTTCCTGTCGATCTCATTTTTGAGACGTTTGTATTCCTTTTTGCCTGCTTCATTTTCTGCATTTTTTATTTTCTCCTTTCATCAATTAAATTCAATATTTCTTCTGTTACTCAAGGATTTCTACTAGCCCTCGTCTTTTTACCTACTTGAGTCTCTGCTGCCTTCACTACTTCATCCCTTCGAGTTACCCATTCTTCTTCTACTGTACTTCTTTCCCCCATTCCTGTCAAATGTTCCCTTATGTTCTCCCTGAAACTCTGTAGAACCTCTGGTTTAGTCAGTTTATCCAGGTCCCATCGCCTCAAATTCCCACGTTTTTGCAGTTTCTTCAGTTTTAATCTACAGGTCATACCCAATAGATTGTGGTCAGACTCCACATCTGCCCCTGGATCTCCGGGCGGGGACTACTCAAGAGGACGTCGTTATCAGGAGAAATAAAACTGGCGTTCCACGGGTTGGAGCGTGGAATGTCAGATCCCTTAATCGGGCAGGTAGGTTAGAAAATTTAAAAAGGGAAATGGATAGGTTAAAGTTGGATATAGTGGGAATTAGTGAAGTTCGGTGGCAGGAGGAACAACACTTTTGGTCAGGCAAATACAGGGTTACAATATACAAAATCAAATAGGGGTAATGCAGTAGTAGGTTTAATAATGAATAAAAAATAGGAGTGCAGGTAAGCTACTACAAACAGCATAGTGAACGCGTTATTGTGGCCAAGATAGACACGAAGCCCCCACCTAATACAATTCAGAACCTGGTTCCTAAATCTCTGTCTTACCATTATATAATCTATCTGATACCTTCTAGTATCTCCAGGCATCTTCCACGAATACAACCTTCTATTATGATTCTTGAACCAAGTGTTAGCTATGATTAAGTTGTGCTCTGTGCAAAATGCTACCAGACGGCTTCCTCTATCATTTCCTACCCCCAATCCATATTTACCCACTATGTTTCCTTCTCTCCCTTTTCCTACTCTTGAATTCCAGTCACCCATGGCTTAAATTTTCGTTTCCCTTCACTACCTGAATAATTACTTTTATCTCATCATACATTTCATCAATTTCTTCATCATCTGCAGAGCTAGTTGGCATATAAACTTGTACTACTGTAGTAGGCGTGGGCTTCGTGTCTATCTTGGCCACAATAACGCGTTCACTATGCTGTTTGTAGTAGCTTACCTGCACTCCTATTTTTTATTCATTATTAAACCTACTACTGCATTACCCCTATTTGATTTTGTATATTGTAACCCTGTATTTGCCTGACCAAAAGTGTTGTTCCTCTTGCCACCGAACTTCACTAATTCCCACTATATCCAACTTTAACCTATCCATTTCCCTTTTTAAATTTTCTAACCTACCTGCCCGATTAAGGGATCTGAGATTCCACGCTCCAACCCGTGGAACGCCAGTTTTATTTCTCCTGATAACGACGTCCTCTTGAGTAGTCCCCGCCCGGAGATCCGAATGGGGAACTATTTATCCTCCGGAATATTTTCGCAAGAGGACGCCATCATCGCTTAACCATACAGTAAAGCTGCATGCGCTCGGGTAAATTACGGCTGTAGTTTCCCCTTGCTTTCAGCCGTTCGCAGTACCAGCACAGCAAGGCCGTTTTGGTTAGTTTTACAATGCCAGATCAGCCAATCATCCAGACTGTTGCCCGTGCAACTACTGAAAATGGTGGTGCCCCTCATCAGGAACCACACGTTTGTCTGGCCTCTCAAGAGACACCCCTCCGTTTTAGTTGCACCTACGGTACGGCCCCATAGCTCGGCCATTATTGTTTGCACTTCCTCTGTTGTTAGTAGCGCAGGCCAGTGAGTTACAAGAGTGCTTTCATTCCCATCGAAGACTGTGCCCTACACATAGCCTTGCACCAGCTAAAGTCCCTTAGCAGGACTCGCTGTTCCATCAGAGGTCGAAGACAGTCTCCATGAACTGAGGACAGACTGACAGAGGTGTTGGTTGGCTGGAAACTAACGACAGGCAGATCGAAGCACTGGATAAGAGTAACATTTATGTAAGAAATGTCATGCATGCGCTGCTATTACGAGGCGATGAAGACTTTGAGAAGTAGTTGTTGACGTATTTTACAAGTGTTGGTACTGTGAATAATCGAGTCTACGTCTGCTGTATGGCTTATTAGTTAATTCAGTCTGATCAACACACTAACAACCTGTTCCTCTCTCTATGAAATTCTGTTGTATTTTCGCTTTGGACACCCAGCTGGTACGGTGTGCAGCAGTTACCTCCATCTTGTTGGTACATTACATGTAACATCCGGAGTCCCTACATTTTGGCACTGCCTGGCGTTGGTCATCTTCTGCGTTACCAAGGGAAAAGTTCCAAAATTAGACTACATGAGCAAGCCTATCATTTCCTGGCGTACCATCATCCTTCTAGCAATTCCCGCCACTACTAATCCATAATCCTCCTTCGTAATCAGTCGGTTTTATGTAGAAATTAGTGAATTTTGTGTCGAAATCAACGAATTTCTTACCTAAATCATTTAATTTTGTCTCAAAATCTACGAATTTTGCTCCGAAGTCAGTCAAGGCTCTATCGAAAGCAGTTATTTTTGCATCAAAATCAGTTAACATGATGCTGAGATCAGTGAGTTTTGTGCTGAAACCAGCAAATTCGTCGCTACTAGTACTGCTGAAGACAACAAACGAAAAAACGACTAAAACTATGAGAAGCAACGGCACATCATGCAAACTTCTTGCCATGACGTTAGACGCTAATCTGTGTCATGGAGACTAATGTAGGCAAACTGTGTGTGGTCACTACTGTCTAGCTGGTTAGGGGAATTGTGTCCTATGTTTTTGTATTAATGCATTTAAATGTATTTTCGTCCATTGTGGTATGGTAATGGAGACAACAAATATTGTTCTTAGATCCTGACATTTTACTGACGGAACTGTAGCTTCGACACTTGTTTACAACCTGGGACACTGAAGGCAGGGAAAGGTAAGATGAGGATGTAGTTGAGGGGGAGAGTTTGGGAAGGAGAGGTGAATAGCAAATAGGCAAGGGGTGGAGGAATAAAGAACTGGAAGGAAGGGTAACACGAAGGGATGCAGGCGAACAAAGAAGGAATGGGGAGAATGTTACACGAATGGTACATTTAAACTCAATTTTGTAATACAAATTATAATATTTTAAATTATGCTAAAATATAATGGCCAAGTTCTTTTTTTTTTTTTGGTGCACAACTTCCCAGTTATATATATATATATATACTTACTTACTTATCGCGAATGGACCCAGAAGGATCACGCAAAGCTTTCTGACGTCGTTTCTTCCATACTTCTTTCATCCGTTCTCCATGTTTTCTTTTTCTTTCTTCTGTCCATTTTGTTCCTGGTCTCTTTAGTGCTTCCTTCTCCGACAATACAATCCACTTTTCCACCTTATTTCTAAAAGTTTTTCTGTCTTTGACATCTTTAAGTTCAATATTTGCTTTTTGTAAATCTAATTTTACTTGGCTAATCCATGGTGTTGTTGATTTGACTTTTTCTATGTAAGTGAGAATTCTGTTGGTGAGTCGTGTGGGGGGAAGTCTAGTGACATGTCCATAAAATTTTAATCTTCGCCTTCTTATGTCTGCTGCCAGGTTTGATATAGTTTCTGTGGTTCTTCTTGATTGTATCCGATATCCTTCTTCTGTTAATTTTGGACCTAAAATCTTTCTCATAATTTTGCGTTCTTCTTTTAGTATTTTTTCTAAATCACATTTTGTGTGGAGTGTGAGCGTTTCACTAGCATATAGTGCTGCTGGCTTAATTACTGCGCAGTAGTGTCTGATTTTTGTGTTCGAGGAGATGCATTTTTTATTGTATATTTCATGTGTCATACCATATGCTCTCTTCATTTTCTGTTGTCTGATCTTCTGTGCAACTTTCTCTCCTCCGGTTGGCTCCAAAATTTCACCTAGGTATTTAAAATGTTTTACTCTATTTATTTTTCCATATTTTGTGTTCAAACTGTGTATATGTAATTTTGTACAGAAAAATTCTGTCTTTTGAAACGAAATTTGTAAACCTACTTTATCCGCGCATTCCTTAAGGATCTCTATTTGTTTGGTGGCGATTTCTTCATCATCTGCAAGTATGGCCAAGTCGTCCGCGAATGCTAAACAAGATATCTCCACGTTGTCTTTGGTTCTACCAAGATGGATTGGTTTCCAGTAGGATTGATTTTTTAATTCTTTTTCCCATTCCTTAATGACTTTATCCAGGACTATATTAAACAGAAGTGGAGATAGCCCGTCACCTTGACGTACTCCAGTTTTTATGAGAAAAGGTTCAGAGATTTCTCCCCTGAATTTAACTTTAGATACAGTGTCTGTCAGTGATTCTTTGATAAGCCTTAGTGTTTTGGAGTCAAGTCCAAGTTCCTCTAAAATGTTAAACAAAGATTGCCGGTCTATTGAGTCATAGGCTTTCTTAAAATCTACAAATGTACAAATTATGGGGGCATTTCTAATTGCTTTGTGTTTTAATATTGTCTTTAAATTAAATATTTGTTCTATGCATGAGCGACCGGGGCGGAAGCCTGCTTGATAATCACCAATTTGGCGTTCCAGCTGCTCTTGTGTTCTTTTCAGCAGGCATGTTGAGAGAATTTTGTAGGTGACTTGTAAAAGTGAGATTCCCCTGTAGTTATTGACATTTGTTCTGTCTCCTTTTTTATGTAACGGGTGAATAAGGGCACATTTCCAATCCTCTGGTAATTTTTCTGTTTCCCATATTTTTGTTATTATTTTTGTGAGCTCTTGCAACGTCTTTGGTCCTAGGTTTTTTAATAGCTCTGCAACAATGCCATCTTCGCCAGATGTTCTATTATTTTTTAAGTTTTTAATGTGACATTTGATTTCTTCCTGTGTTGGTGGTAATGAATCCGGTTGAGCGTTGGCACTGATTTCTTTGGGAAACCTTAAACTAGGTTCTGGGCAATTTAGTAGGTTAGAAAAATATTGAGCCAATACTTGACAGTTTTCCTGGTTTGTTAGGGCTAATTTACCATCTGGTTTTCTGAAACATAAATTTTGAGGGATATATCCTCGTATTTTATCTGCGAAAGTTCTGTAGAAGTCTCTTGTATTATAGTTTTGGAAATTTTCTTCTATGGCATCCAGTTGTGCCTTTGTGTACTTCCTTTTTGCTTGCCTAATAGATTTTGAAACCTGTTTTCTAACCTCGTTAAATAACTGTAGACTTTCTTGTGATTTTTTACTGTTATATTCTTGAAATGCCTTTTTTCTCCTTTCCAATGCATTTTCACAGTCTGAATCCCACCAAGGGTGTTTGAATATCTTTTTCAAGGGAATAGTTTCCTTAGCTATTCGCGTGATTTTAGAATGAAATTCTTCCCATGTGTTTGCCTTTTCCTTCTCCCATTCTTCTTTTACTTTAGATTCTTTAATCTTCTTGGTGTCATATTTCTGTATTTCTGTTTTCTTCTGATGACTTCTTCGTGCTGTAAACTTGATTTTAATTCTAGTTAGGTAATGGTCTGAATCAATGTTTGCTCCTCTGCGTACTTGGACGTCGTAAATTTCTTTTTGTACTGGGTATGAAATCGCCACATGATCTATTTGAAACTCGCCAATTTGTTGTATAGGAGATCTCCATGTCTTTTGTTTTCTTGGACATTTTCTTAGAGATGTTGACATTATCTTCAGGTTATTCTGCTTACATAGTTCGACGAGCCTTGTACCATTTTTATTGGTAAATTTATGTGCAGGATATTTGCCTACGGTCTTTTGGTGGATTTTCTCTCTACCAATTTGGGCATTAAAATCGCCGAGTAGAACTTTTGTATCATCTTTTGGAATCTTGGCCATTATATTCTCCAAATTTTCCCAGAACTTTTCTGTTTCTATGGGGTTTTTCTTGTTGTCTCCGTTTGTGGGAGCATGAACATTAACCATTGTGTATGTTTTGTTGGCACATTGTAAGCGCATCGTCATTATCCTATTATTTACGGGAGTAACTTCCTTGATGGAGCTGAGCACGCTCTTGTGTATGACAAACGCCATCCCGAGATGGGGGGCTCCTCTTCCGATTCGTTTATCCGTCTTGCTCTTAAAGATGCGATAGTTGCCATAATCTGATGTTTCTTCATCTGTAAAACGCGTCTCCTGTAAAGCTAGTATTACTATCTTTTGCTTTTCAAGTTCTGTTGTAAGGTTTAGAAGTTTTCCTGGTTGGATTAATGTATTTATGTTAAAGGTTCCAATGTATGTAGGTGTTTTGAGTGGAAGTTTGCCAGAGAGCTCCGACTTTCTCTGATGTAATCGTGTAAGTCCAGGTTCCCCAGAATCCGAATTCCTGGTTGCCATCTGTTGATGGGTGGATTGGTTACCACCTGGGGTAATGTTGTTATTACTTGCACGAGTCATACTTGCTTGTAATCAAGTTGGTCCAGTGTTTCCACTGGGTGTTTAGAACCAGGGATTGTTAGTTCCTGGCACATTATGACCAGCCGCACATTGTGTGAACAGACGCTGACCAGGATGCCGATGGTTCCCACTTCAGACGCGTCCTGGATTTGGGTGTTGACAATGCTTATTGTAATGGCGGCACTTACTCGCCATGACACAGCAACGTCTTCGGGTTCTGTGGTTTTTGAATGAGTGTGACCCTTGCCAAAAGTCACACTCCCACACCCTCGTGATGCTGCCGCCTCGGTCCGGGACTGCTTATTTGGGTTTCCCCTTATTCGCAGCTGTCCACCATATCTGATGGATCGTTCGCTATCCGCCACCTGCGACCCGCCCTGTACCTGAGGCTCGGCTAGGGTATATATATATATATATATATATATATATATATTAATCTGAGTGGCTTACAAGGACCAATACGTAACAATATCATTAACGTATTTCGATACATTGCAATATTCCAAGTAAATTTTTTATTAGTGTGACTTGCAAAAAATGCACAATGTCTTTATTTTTAATGACAGCATTTACACTCCTGTCGCTCGATGGAATATTCGGACATTACGCTTAGTGTGCTATACGTTCTTTTTGTTAAAATGTTCAAATGTATGTGAATTCCTAAGGGACGAAACTGCTTATGTCATCGGTCCCTAGACTTACACACTACTTAAATTAACTTATGCTAACAACAACAACACATACACAGCCATGCCCGAGGGAGGACTTGAACCTCCGGCGGGAGGGGCCGCGCAATCCGTGACATGGCGCCTCAAACCACGCGGCTACATTCTTTCTGTACATCCATAATACATTTTATTCATAACGTTTGCTATGTTGTTATATTTCTACAATAACGATATGATGCCCATTGTAAGAAACAGATGTTATGTCTTAAGGAATATTTTAGATGTTTTGTACATTGTAAACGTGATGTTGTGGTATGTTTCAGTCTTTGAGATCAACGCCATCTTGCGGCAACTTGATCTAATACAGTTTTCCTGTCTGCTGTCTCCAGTCTGGCTAACGACATCTCAAAGAATGTCTTTTGAAAAAAAAAACACTTATACTCAGTACATTTTTCTTGTTTTCTTGTATTGTTCACTTGTATGAGGCTATGACTTCATCTTCACTTTCGTAAACTCCATGTCATACATCCCAAAATTCTCTATACTCATCGGAATCATGTTATGTCTGTCTGCTTCCCTGTCGTGTGCTACACTTCAGTGCACAAATCAGTGCGACTCCTACTTCTCCTTTTCTGAACGGTGTCTTAGACAGAAGTTTTTAATGTGTTTCTAGCGTGGTTGCTGCACCTTTTATTTCCCAATTAGGTACACTTTCTTGTTCCACTATTTTAGATGTTGTGTTGTTACAGTCAATGTATTTTACTAACACACTATCCTCAGGCATCACCTTTTGCTATTTTGTGTGACAGTGTGAGTGAGAGATTCTCAGCGTGGCTGCGAATCCCATTTCTTATTAGCTGAGTACGGGCGCTGACAAACTCACTGTTGAGCGCCCTATACAAACCACCACCACCAGCGTGACACATACAACTTGTTATTGCAATCATGGTCTCGGTAATTACACTAATGTAGAGTAATTGCACAGTGCCTTTCGGCATTTTATCACGTGAATTCACATTTGGTGCATACGTCTGCAGTGTACTTCGTACCAATTTCATGACAGTTGGACTTCGTGGCGATGTAACACTAGCAGTGGTCGTTCCCAGCTGATATAATGTTACGCTGAGCACTACAAAAGCCCAGTTTTTCGTTACGTGCGTTCAGAAAGTCAAGTTACAGAATGGTGCAGTATCCGTCACCGACATGTGGCAATACCTCAATGTACCCCCGAAAACTCCTTGCTCCTGTACTGACGTTGAGTATTGCCGATCCCAACGGTGCCACATCCTTGCCACCCACTCCATATAATGTATATCGTGGAGCCGTCAGCCTACTCCATCCTAGGAGGTCCAGACTAGCTACCGGTAGATCAGCATTTGTGTGTTTACTAAAAAGACTATTTATGTAATGTTCCATTAGCTATGGCTACTAAACAATACTCCGTCTCTTGCAGTATTCGGCTTTACTGAGAATGCCATCTGACGCTCAAAGATTTCCCACTGGCGGTTAACGAACGTCTGTTCTGACACTGTCCGTGTTGCTTTTTACTGTGACACTCAGGCGCCTAGTTGTCTACTGCCGTACAATCACTATACTGGGGTTGCCGAGATTGCTTTTTAAGGTGGCTTGTGTACCCATGTCTGTAACAGTTACTTCATTTCACCTCGGACGAAAAAATATCCCATTATCCCGTCCTCATGTTGTGATATCTACATCTTCAAGTTGTGTAGCTACCACGATAGCAGCAGCTAAGTGATTCGGGTTTTCTTTTCTCACTTTCCCTGAAATATCTACTGTTCAGCATCTTGTTTTCATGTTATTACAAAATGACTGTATCCGCCTTCGCATTTCTCTTTAATTCCTCCTGAATAGTAGCTGTTCGTATTACCAGCATTTGTGTAGTCTCCGTTCAATGAAATAGCAAAATTACACCACAACACATAAAATTTTTACACGATGTACTCTAATCATTGTTACTGGGTTGAAAACACGTTCATTATAGACATTCACATCCACAGAATACAGAACTGCAGTCGGATTTGCTCTCACATCTCAGGAAAAGGTTATCAAGGATAATGGTATTAACTACGTTGAATCACGAATGTGAGGAATTTTAGAGAAATTAATGTGCATATTTTGGAATGAATACACTAAACTTTATAACTAAAAAGTGAATTATACAGTTTATTTACCTCTGAAATGAATCAGGTACCCTTAGTTACACTAAGATTGAGATGTTGTTGTGGTCTTCAGTCCTGAGACTGGTTTGATGCAGCTCTCCATGCTACTCTATCCTGTGCAAGCTTCTTCATCTCCCAGTATCTACTGCAACCTACATCCTTCTGAATCTGCTTAGTGTATTCATCTCTTGGTCTCCCTCTACGATTTTTACCCTCCACACTGCCCTCCAATGCTAAATTTGTGATCCCTTGATGCCTCAAAACATGTCCTACCAACCGATCCCTTCTTCTAGTCAAGTTGTGCCACAAACTTCTCTTCTCCCCAATCCTATTCAATATCTCCTCATTAGTTACGTGATCTACCCATCTAATCTTCAGCATTCTTATGTAGCACCACATTTCGAAAGCTTCTATTCTCTTCTTATCCAAACTAGTTACCGTTCATGTTTCACTTCCATACATGGCTACACTCCATACAAATATTTTCAGAAACGACTTCCTGACACTTAAATCTATACTCGATGTTAACAAATTCCTCTTCTTGAGAAACGCTTTCCTTGCCATTGCCAGTCTACATTTTATATCCTCTCTACTTCGACCATCATCGGTTATTTTACTCCCTAAATAGCAAAACTCCTTTACTACTTTAAGTGTCTCATTTCCTAATCTAATACCCTCAGCATCACCCGACTTAATTCGACTACATTCCATTATCCTCGTTTTGCTTTTGTTGATGTTCATCTTATATCCTCCTTTCAAGACACTGTCCATTCCATTCAACTGCTCTTCCAAGTCCTTTGCTGTCTCTGACAGAATTACAATGTCATCGGCGAACCTCAACGTTTTTACTTCTTCTCCATGAATATTAATACCTACTCCGAATTTTTCTTTTGTTTCCTTTACTGCTTGCTCAATATACAGATTGAATAACATCGGTGAGAGGCTACAACCCTGTCTTACTCCTTTCCCAACCACTGCTTCCCTTTCATGCCCCTCGACTCTTATAACTGCCATCTGGTTTCTGTACAAACTGTAAATAGCCTTTCGCTCCCTGTATTTTACCCCTGCCACCTTCAGAATTTGAGAGAGAGTATTCCAGTTAACGTTGTCAAAAGCTTTCTCTAAGTCTACAAATGCAAGAAACGTAGGTTTGCCTTTTCTTGATCTTTCTTCTAAGATAAGTCGTAAGGTCAGTATTGCCTCACGTGTTCCAACATTTCTACGGAATCCAAACTGATCTTTCCCGAGGTCGGCTTCTACCAGTTTTTCCATTCGTCTATAAAGAATTCGCGTTAGTATTTTGCAGCTGTGACTTATTAAACTGATAGTTCGGTAATTTTCACATCTGTCAACACCTGCTTTCTTTGGGATTGGAATTATTATATTCTTCTTGAAGTCTGAGGGTATTTCGCCTGTCTCATACATCGTGCTCACCAGATGGTAGAGTTTTGTCATGACTGGCTCTCCCGAGGCCATCAGTAGTTCAAATGGAATGTTGTCTACTCCCGGGGCCTTGTTTCCACTCAGGTCTTTCAGTGCTCTGTCAAACTCTTCACGCAGTATCTTATCTCCCATTTCGTCTTCATCTACATCCTCTTCCATTTCCATAATATTGTCCTCAAGTACATCGCCCTTGTATAAACCCTCTATATACTCCTTCCACCTTTCTGCCTTCCCTTCTTTGCTTAGAACTGGGTTGCCATCTGAGCTCTTGATATTCATACAAGTGGTTCTCTTCTCTCCAAAGGTCTCTTTAATTTTCCTGTAGGCAGTATCTATCTTACCCCTAATGAGACAAGCCTCTACATCCTTGCATTTGTCCTCTAGCCATCCCTGCTTAGCCATTTTGCACTTCCTGTCGATATCATTTTTGAGACGTTTGTATTCCTTTTTGCCTGCTTCATTTACTGCGTTTTTATATTTTCTCGTTTCATCAATTAAATTCAATAATTCTTCTGTCACCCAAGGATTTCTATTAGCCCTCGTCTTTTTACCTACTTGATCCTCTGCTGCCTTCACTACTTCATCCCTCAGAGCTACCCATTCTTCTTCTACTGTATTTCTTTCCCCCCTTCCTGTCAATTGTTCCCTTCTGCTCTCCCTGAAACTCTCTACAACCTCTGGTTCTTTCAGTTTATCCAGGTCCCATCTCCTTAAATTCCCAGCTTTTTGCAGTTTCTTCAGTTTCAATCTGCAGTTCATAACCAATAGATTGTGGTCAGAATCCACATCTGCCCCTGTAAATGTCTTACAATTTAAAACCTGGTTCCTAAATCTCTGTCTTACCATTATATAATCTATCTGATACCTTTTAGTATCTCCAGGATTCTTCCAGGTATACAACCTTCTTTTATGATTCTTGAACCAAGTGTTGGCTAAGATTGAGATAGGCTTGGTTTAAAAGTGTGTAGAGCTTCTTGCTTTCCGCCTATGAACATCTTCTGCTGCTCTGCAAAAACCAACACTAATCTGCCATCATGTCCAGACTGAAGCGGCCTTGATATGTTGTTTCCATGGTGGAATCTTTCACCTCGCTCGTCACTCACGGCTCCCATATTTGACGGAAAGAAGGTGAGATGCGATTGCAATAAATGCATCCTTAGTGACATTCGGCGACCGAGGTGCTGGACGGCTGTTAGGAAGTTGTCCACAGTTTCTGCATGGTTCTCTGCTCTGTGGCGTCCAAGCAAGTTGTGTACAACAAGCACATTGCGTCCCAAGCTGCTAGTTCTCGTTCCGTGCGGTACAATCTGAATTATGGATCTCGAACCAATTTTCATATTTCTGGTCCAACGAAGACTCCTGCTTTCAATTTTGCGTCAGTTTTCATCTTTTCAGACTTGCATTTTTGGTACTGCGAACCATGATTTGTTTTATCAATCACTATAACAAACTGTTTCATAAGATCCAGTTTGATACGAAGTGGAGGTAGGTAAATCTTATTACGATCCACAAGAAGTACACGTTGAACGTTGTGCTGTCCGACTACACGTAAATTTCTGGGTGGCCAATTTTTCACTATGCAGTGATTCTTCTCATCTCGTCTATTCCACAGGCAAGAAAGCACATGTGCTTTGTATACCCCGACTGCATTCCTAACAAAAGGGCTACATCCATCAAATCACTGTAGATATTCCAATTATGCTCAGAATACCTAATCAGCAAGGAAGCAGTGAATGGGAAGGGAGTGAGACAAGGTTGTAGCCTCTCCCCGATGTTATTCAATCTGTATATTGAGCAAGCAGTGAAGGAAACAAAAGAAAAAATCGGAGTAGGTATTAAAATCCATGAAGAAGAAATAAAAACTTTAAGGTTCGCCGATGACGTTGTAATTCTGTCAGAGATAACAAAGGACTTGTAAGAGCAGTCGAACGGAATGGATAGTGTCTTGAAAGGAGGATACAAGATGAACATCAATAAAAGCAAACCAAGGATAATGGAATGTAGTCGAATTAAGTCGGGTGATGCTGAGGGAATTAGATTAGGAAATGAGAAACTTAAAGTAGTAATGGAGTTTTGCTATTTGGGGAACAAAATAACTGATGATGGTCGAAGTAGAGAGGATATAAAATGCAGACTGGCAATGGCAAGGAAAGTCTTTCTGAAGAAGAGAAATTTGTTAACATCGAGTATAGATTTAAGTGTCAGAAAGTCGTTTCTGAAAGTAATTGTATGGAGCGTAGTCATGTATGGAAGTGAAACATGGACGATAACTAGTGTGGACAAGAAGAGAATAGAAGCTTTCGAAATGTGGTGCTACATAAGAATGCTGAAGATTAGATGGGTAGAGCATATAACTATTGAGGAGGTATTGAATAGGATTGGGGAGAAGAGAAGTTTGTGGTACAACTTGACTAGAAGAAGGGATCGGTTGGTAGGACATGTTCTGAGGCATCAAGGGATCACCAATTTAGTATTTGAGGGCAGTGTGGAGGGTAAAAATCGTAGAGGGAGGCCATGAGATGAATACACTAAACAGATTCAGAAGGATGTAGGTTGCAGTAGGTACTAGGAGATGAAGAAGCTTGCACAGGATTGAGTAGCATGGAGAGCTGCATAAAACCAGTCTCAGGACTGAAGACCACAACAAAAACAACAACAACAACCTAATCAGCATCAAGAGAGTGCTCATTGTTTCGTAGGTTTCCTTCATTCCCACGGCATGATCGATGGGAATTGATGATTTCTGGTTGCCATTGTGTAGCAGTGCAGCTTATGAGACTGCTTGAGCTAGAGTCAATAAAATGTCTCCTTTCTTCTTCTAAGTATTTGTTATCTAGTTCCTTCCTGAGTACTGCCACGTCACGATAAAAGCGAACACCGCATCCAACACCACAGTTTTCTGTGACTTTCACATGGCGATCTCGAAAACGCGTAACTGTAGCATCTCTTTCGAGTAAGTTCCACCCCTTCAGTCTGGAACCAAACAGTTCAGACTTTTCTTGCGACAGAGACAAATCGCAAACCAGGTGGTCTCTACGGCTTGGCTGATCATTGAACCGTGATTTATTTTCAAAGAATATTGTTAAGACTTTATTTTATTTAATAGCGATTCAGCAAGAACATTAACACATTTAATCACACTATGTAAGCATGGAAGTAGCTAGCAGGGGGTAACTGATGAAATCATAACCAAATTCCTTTTAACAAATGGGAATTTTATTCACTGACATGGTGCCTAAAAGCTTTTTTAAAAGAAACAGATTTAAAATTATAATCAGAAATCAACCTCTAAATATCAAAGTTACAATTTATTCAGAGGCAGAAAGAGACAAGTTTTGACTTTATGAGCTTTCGGGCAGAGAACCTTGCCGCTCCCTTTTGACACAGCCGTAGTTACGACCGCTCACAACAGCCTCTGAAAGACTACACTGGTGCAAATCTGCAACACACCAGATAACTTAAAAGTAAGAGTTTTAACAATTTACACTAGCACACAAACTATGCACCCCTGGTAGGAGGGATGGAAATGGTACAAAACACTGACAATTAAAATATTAACCTTGCCACCGAATGTGAAACTTGATTTTTAACTTCTAAGATAAGTCTTACGGTGAACTTTATATACTACGGCAACTTTATATACTAAAATGATCATTTAAATAAAATGCATGAAATGCAATCTTATATAAAATTCTACAAGGTTGGCCAAACAATAGTTAAGATGCTCTACAGTACACAGATACCGCCTCTCAAGATCAAAAGCAATAATATTAAAATTTCCAAAGATCAAAACATATTTCAAGTATTAGGCCGCTACACTCCAAGCAATAAATTCGTTAACAGACCAAACCCGACAAAACATGACAGAGGCAGCTACTAACGTACGATAGACTGATACGGAGATTACCGAACAACCCGAACCGCAGGTTGCTCTAACCCGCCCCTACTCCACAAGGGAGAAACGGACCACCCAATTTCTAAACAACCACCTTCCCGCGGGTGGGCAAATAGAGAAGAATGGTGGGACGACCCCAAAGCAAAACGGCTGGTGACCTCACCAAGTAGAATTTAACAAGAGTAAATCAAACAACATGTCACCAATCACTTCTAATAAACTGCGATTTCTCGAGATGACCTGGCGCAGCACCCCCAAATCGTTCTCCCCAACCGTCCACTGCCAGCCGCTTCAACGGACGCAGGAAGGCACGCCGATCTCCCGTCTCACGACGTCGCAGATCACACCGGCCAGACTGATGTCGTTGGTTGACTCCTGTTGCTCTCCTATCGACCGCGAAGCCACTATTCCTCGCTATACGGCGCGGCCCACTGGACTCACGTGGCGACCTCACATCCGCCGACGCTCAAGACGGACAAGTCATCTCGTGTCTCAGTGCGCGACCGCCCAACCGATCGATCCAACCGCCAATGACCGTTGCCTGAGCAAACTCGAGCAGACTGGCGGCCTAACGCGCAGACTCAGATGCAGGAACCACGCTCGAACCGGGCGACCACTCGCTGAGTTCTCTCACTGCCGGAGTGGAAAGACTCTCATTCTGCCGGCTTTAAAGGTTGATCCGAACGACAGACATACCAGCACTCTGAACGACAGACAGACACTAACTGCCTAACAAATGCGGACGAGAGACAGACTACCAAGCTGGGGACAAGTGACTGACCCAGACTGACCGACTGGCGAGCTCATAGCGCCCCTTAAATGCACGTGAACAGGCAACCTTTCCCCTTTCCCACCAGAGGGAGACTCCAGAGCTGCGATTGCCACAGCGGCGCCACCTCCAGAAACGGAGGGCGACTGCTTCACACTACGCGCTGCGGTGCGCTCTTCAAAACAGCACCTTTTACCACGGCTCAGTCATGATGTGGCTTTTTAATGTCATTGTCAGGATCAAGCTTGTATTCCATAGCTCCAGTCTCACTTTCATTACCTTCAGTATCACTTTCTTCGTTGTTCATTCTATCGGGTCAAGGAGGAATTGCTATTGGGTAATCTGCACCATGTGCCACAGGGTTTAGGGTAGACTGACAATCCGGGTACACGATTTTTTACTATTTCGTATTGCTGTACCCAGATGTGTTGGTCAAACAGAAACTGCAATTCGAGTTATGATCTCTCTGCTACCGCCAAATCATGGGAACAGCAAAAGACATTCGTTCGACTACTGTTTAACTACTGGGTTATGCTGGAGTAACAGACTGTGCAAGATATGAGGAGCGCAGGATTTTGTCTGATCTCCGATTTCACATCCGAACTAACGTCTGTAAGCTATACGTAGCTTTCTGGTCACGTTTTTGAGCTGATCGGACCTCGTATACTTGCCACAAACATAGCAAAAGCAGTCCAGACAATTCACCGAATTACCGAGCCGTCTTATACGAAATCACTTAAACGTATTTTACTGCGCTTGTTAATTAATAAAACACAGAACCACAATAGGAAAAACTATTCTCTGGTCACCTCCGAATGAAAGTGATAGACGAACAGAAGAAATTGCATAGGAACTAATTTTTCAAAACTTGTTGAAACCTGCCTGCATGCTATAGCTCGCAGAGAAGGTAGGACTTGTCGTCGACTAGTCAGAACTTCTCCAAGTCTGACTGTTCATTTTTACTTTTTTTTTAGTCATCAATCTACTGACTGGTTTGATGCGGCCCGCCACGAATTCCTTTCCTGTGCTAATCTCTTCATCTCAGAGTAGCACTTGCAACCTACGTCCTCAA
The DNA here is from genome assembly GCF_023864275.1 of Schistocerca cancellata. Lineage (NCBI taxonomy): Eukaryota > Metazoa > Arthropoda > Insecta > Orthoptera > Acrididae > Schistocerca > Schistocerca cancellata. The sequence continues at coordinate 14,470,870 of NC_064631.1, read as the reverse complement.
TTATTTGCTTGACGTATTCCAATCTCTATCTTCCTCTACAGTTTTTGCCCTCTACAGCTACCTCTAGTACCATGAAAGTCATTCCCTCATGTCTTAGCAGATGTCCTATCATCCTGTCCCTTCTCCTTATCAGTGTTTTCCACATATTCCTTTCCTCTCCGATTCTGCGTAGAACCTCCTCGTTCCTTACCTTATCAGTCCACCTAATTTTCAACATTCGTCTATAGCACCACATCTCAAATGCTTCGATTCGCTTCTGTTCCCGTTTTCCCACAGTCCATGTTTCACTACCATACAATGCTGTACTCCAGACGTACATACTCAGAAATTTCTTCCTCAAGTTAAGGCCGGTATTTGATATTAGTAGCCTTCTCTTGGCCAGAAATGCCTTTTTCGCCATATCGAGTCTGCTTTTGATGTCCTCCTTGCTCCGTCCGTCATTGGTTATTTTACTGCCTAGGTAGCAGAATTCCTTAACTTCATTGACTTCGTGACCATCAATCCTGATGTTAAGTTTCTCGCTGTTCTCATTTCTACTACTTCTCATTACCTTCGTCTTTCTCCGATTTACTCTCAAACCATACTGTGTACTCATTAGACTGTTCATTCCGTTCAGCAGATCATTTAATTCTTCTTCACTTTCACTCAGGATAGCAATGTCATCAGCGAATCGTATCATTGATATCATTTCACCTTGTATTTTAATTCCACTCCTGAACCTTTCTTTTATTTCCATCATTGCTTCCTCGATGTACAGATTGAAGACTAGGGGCGAAAGGCTACAGCCTTGTCTTACACCCTTCTTAATACGAGCACTTCGTTCTTGATCGTCCACTCTTATTATTCCCTCTTGGTTGTTGTACATATTGTATATAACCCGTCTCTCCGTATAGCTTACCCCTACTTTTTTCAGAATCTCGAACAGCTTGCACCATTTTATATTGTCGAACGCTTTTTCCAGGTCGACAAATCCTATGAAAGTATCTTGATTTTTCTTTAGCCTTGCTTCCATTATTAGCCGTAACGTCAGAATTGCCTCTCTCGCCCCTTTTACTTTTCCTAAAGCCAAACTCATCGTCACCTAGCGCATTCTCAATTTTCTTTTCCATTCTTCTGTACATTATTCTTGTAAGCAGCTTCGATGCAAGAGCTGTTAAGCTGATTGTGCGATAATTCTCGCACTTGTCAGCTCTTGCCGTCTTCGGAATTGTGTGGATGATGCTTTTCCGAAAGTCAGATGTTATATCGCCAGACTCATATATTCTACACACCAACGTGAATAGTCGTTTTGTTGCCACTTCCCCCAAAATTCTGTTGAAATGTTATCTGTCCCTTCTGACTTATTTGACCGCAAGTCCTCCAAAGCTCTTTTAAATTCCGATTCTAATACTGGATCCCTTATCTCTTCTAAATCGACTCCTGTTTCTTCTGTCACATCAGACAAATCTTCACCCTCATAGAAGCTTTCAATGTATTCTTTCCACCTATCTGCTCTCTCCTCTGCATTTAACAGTGGAATTCCCGTTGCACTCTTAATGTTACCACCGTTGCTTTTAACGTCACCAAAGGTTGTTTTGACTTTCCTGTATGCTGAGTCTGTCCTTCCGACAATCATATCTTTTTCGATGTCTTCACATTTTTCCTGCAGCCATTTCGTCTTAGCTTCCCTGCACTTCCTATTTATTTCATTCCTCAGCGACTTGTATTTCTGTATTCCTGATTTTCCCGGAACATGTTTGTACTTCCTCCTTTCATCAATCAACTGAAGTATTTCTTCTGTGACCCATGGTTTCTTCGCAGCTACCTTCTTTGAACCTATGTTTTCCTTCCCAACTTCTCTGATGGCCCTTTTTAGAGATGTCCATTCCTCTTCAACTGTACTGCCTACTGCGCTATTCCTTATTGCTGTATCTATAGCGTTAGAGAACTTCAAACATATCTCGTCATTCCTTAGTACTTCCGTATCCCACTTCTTCGCGTATTGATTCCTCCCTTACTAATGTCTTGAACTTCTGCCTACTCTTCATCACTACTATATTGTGATCTGATCCTATATCTGCTGCTGGGTACGCCTTACAATCCAGTATCTGATTTCGGAATCTCTGTCTGGCCATGATGTAATCTAACTGAAATCTTCCCGTATCTCCCGGCCTTTTCCAAGTATACCTCCTCCTCTTGTGATTCTTGAACAGGGCATTCGCTATTACTAGCTGTAACTTGTTACAGAACTCAATTAGTCTTTCTCCTCTTTCATTTCTTGTCCCAAGCCCATATTCTCCTGTAACCTTTTCTTCTACTCCTTCCCCTACAACTGCATTCCAGTCGCCCATGACTATTAGATTTTCGTCCCCCTTTACATACTGCATTACCCTTTCAATATCCTCATACACTTTCTCTATCTGTTCATCTTCAGCTTGCGACGTCGGCATGTATACCTGAACTATCGTTGTCGGTGTTGGTCTGCTGTCGATTCTGATCAGAACGACCCGGTCACTGAACTGTTCACAGTAACACACTCTCTGCCCTACCTTCCTATTCATAACGAATCCTACACCTGATATACCATTTTCTGCTGCTGTTGATATTACCCGATACACATCTGACCAGAAATCCTTGTCTTCCTTCCACTTCACTTCACTGACCCCTACTATATCTAGATTGAGCCTTTGCATTTCCGTTTTCAGATTTTCTAGTTTCCCTACCACGTTCAAGCTTCTGACATTCCACGCCCCGAATCGTAGAACGTTATCCTTTCGTAGATTATTCAATCTTTTTCTCATGGTAACCTCCCCCTTGGCAGTCCCCTCCCGGAGATCCGAATGGGGAATTATTCCGGATTCTTTTGCCATGGAGAGATCATCATGACACTTCTACAAATTCAGGCCACATGTCCTGTGGATACACGTTACGTGTCTTTAATGCAGTGGTTTCCATTGCCTTCTGCATCCTAATGTCGTTGTTCATTGCTGATTCTTCTTCCTTTAGGGGCAATTTCCCACCCCTAGGACAAGAGAGTGCCCTGAACCTCTATCCGCTCCTCCGCCATCTTTGACAAGGCCGTTGGCAGAATGGGGCTGACTTCTTGTGCCGGAAGTCTTCGGCCACCAATTTTATCAAAATTTAGGCAGTGGCGGGGATCGAACCCGGGACCGAAGACGTTTTGATTATGAATCAAAGACGCTAACCCTTTTTTATTTATTTATTTTTTTTAAAGACGCTACCCCTTTTCTTTTTTTTTGTTTTTTCAAATAAACCACAAATCAATATTTTGGACCACTTTTTTCCCTTAAAAAGCCCCTTAGGAAAATGGAACTAAAAAAAATAAATAAAGAAAAAAAAACCTAAGTGCCACCACCACTTGTCATCCTATAACAAAAAAAATCTGATCCACTTCAGGCGCTGGCTCCTGAGTAAACCCACCCCAGAGAGCTGCCTATAGACCAGGGTAAGTACGGGAAATCAAGGTTAGGGCTATCCGTTGCCACTTTTTGTTTTTATACGATTACATTTAGGGAGCGTGTACAAATGAGAATTCTAGTAACTAAGTGTTACAAGTAAGTGTTACAACAACAAAGGTGGCATAAAAGAGTAATCAAAAAATAAAAATATAAACCACTGATGTAATTCTAACTAAAAGGTTCTTCAATAATGCAACTGGTTCCACTTGGAGCCTCGCCATCGCTATCTGAAATCTCCAATAGCGCCTTTGAAGGGCATCTGCAACGGAGGCATTCTGCTTCGCTAGTGCCTCAAGGAAAACAGTTTCCTTGCAGCAGCTTGTCTCTTCCTTTGGTCATGGCTGACAAGGCAGAACGTTGAGCCGTTAGTGTGATGCGGCACAGCACATTAACCACAGCCTGGCACTCCCCAGCTGAGTGGGGGGTTAACGAAAACGCTGCGTAAATAATTTGCGAAGAGCGTACGGTAGTTCGGTGTGCGTTCGAGGGCATTGTGAGCATTTTGTAGAAACCACCAGTAATCAAGCTGCTCTTTCTCTCCGTCGCTAAAGATGTAGGCGACGGTAAGTCCTTTGAACCATGTAAGCGCATGATATTTTGCAGCCGGAAAGTAAGTTTCATCGGGACAGAGTAGGGTCTGCGGGTCAATCATATCAGGCGTGACCCTGAGGTAACAAGCCAATATCTTCTGTGTTAGTCGCCAAACTCCGGACGATATGCGCAAGTAAAACGATGTTCATCGGTATCCAAAAGGTGACAATCTGGGCAATAAGGGGAGTCTGCCAGTCCAATAGTGTGAAGTCGCTGGCGTGTGGCATATTTTTTGTTGGCGATCCGATACCACTTGGAACGCACCGTGGATGACAGAAAGTGGTGGTGTATCGTTTTCCACACTCTTGGCCAGTGAACCGTAGGATACTTGTTTTCCACCACGTTATGGTGAACAGCCCGCAGAAGGTTGGTATAAAAATCTTTCGCCTTTGGTGGACGTGTGGCGGAGAGGTTCGAGCTGACATAGCTGTAATCAAGAATGAAGGTCGACACATGGGAGAGCTGTGGTGCGACGTGCGCAACCGACACCGGCGGGACGTTAGAGGCTGGCATCAGAACCTGTAGTAAACGACCCGTGAGAGAGGTATATTGACTTTTCCATCGTTTCGTCATGTTGCTCATGTAAAGGGCAGCTGCTCTCGCCCTGACGTTGACCAATCCCAGCCCTCCTTTGTGCACTGGGAGGGTAAGAGTGTCGTATCGTACTTTCAAGATATGACCTGCGGAAACGTAGTAACTGAAGGCCGCCTGAAGCCGGCGACCTATCTGCAGCGGTAGTGGGAGGACCTGTGCCACGTGGTTGAGTTTTGATGCTACGTAGAGATTCAGGCATTCAACACACTGTAGCTGATTCAAGTCCCGGAGCAGGTTCTGTCGCACCATTGCGCGTATGATCTGTAATAACCGTCGGTAGTTTGCTGCAACTGTTTTACGTACATCTTTCTTGAACGTGATTCCCAAATATCGCAGATCAGAAACTGGTGGGAGGGGAGCGAGGGCTTCCGGTCCGAGACCACGCCCAATGTCCAACGCCGCCGACTTGTGGATGTTCAGAAGACTGCCTGCGGCCTGTCCGTATCGCTCAATCCAGGTTAGTACGCTTTGAACTTCGTCATTGAAACGAACCAGCAGTAGCAGGTCGTCAGCGTATGTCCTATAGCGAAAGGTGACGTCCCGCAGCGTGATGCCAGATGGGCGGTGGTTAAGGCCCCCTAGGAGTGGCTCGAGTGCGATTGCATAAAGGTAGGTAGAAAGGGGACAACCCTGTCGTAGAGACCTCTTAATGGGTACTGGTCCTACCGTCCTTCCATTGACCTGGACGTGTGAGCTGGCTGCGGTCCAAAGACGCTGTAGGGTGTCGATGAGGCCAGGTGGGAATCCCATACAGTCCATCACTCGTAGGAGGAAGTTGTGGTGCACTCTATCAAAGGCGCGGTTGAAATCGACGGAGACGATCGCCGCTCTCAGACGGCACGCAGAAGCAATCGCTATTAAGTCCCTGCAGTCACCGGTGGCCATGTGTATGTTGGCTTCTCCCCCCTGCGACGTCTGTTCTGGAGCGAGGATCATCGGCAAAGTCGTCTTAATACGGCTCGCCATAATCCTGGTGAAAATCTTGTAATCGGCGTTCAGCATTGTAAGCGGCCGATAGTCGTTAATCGATAGCCCTCCTCCTGGCTTGTGTACTGGTATGAGGAGACCTTCTACAAACGCTGGCGGCACAACACAGTCTGGAGACATAAGTTCGCGGAACATTATAACCCAGCGAGGCATCATGATGTCACGGAAAGTCCGGTAGAATTCAATGGGCAATCCATCAGGTCCAGGAGATTTATTGGCCGCACCTTTGTCCACGGCGTCTTCGACTTCTTCGAGTGAGATTTCCTCTGTTAGTACATTCACGGGAGCCTCGTCGATAGTACGTGTTACCTGCTGTAACACTTCAGTAGTGGCCTCGTCATTGACGGTTCTTTCATTGTAAAGATGACGAAAATGATCCTCCACCGCCTTTACTATGGTTGCTTGGGTCGTACACAAGCGACCGTCGTGTGTCCTGAGTTGTGTGATTAAATGTTGGCGTTGTCGGCGCTTATCCGTCACAACGTGGTGCATAGTGGGTTCCTCTGCAACCGTTCGGTCGTGCCGTCGAGAGCGGACTACTGCACCTTCTAGTCGACGCTTCTTCAATGATAGTATGTGAGCCTTGATTCTGCTTTGGTCATGTTGTCTCTCCGGGGAAGGGGGTAAGGCGTCGAGGTCCCTGAGTGCCGCGTAGGAAAAATCGAGGGTCTGTCGATGCCACGCAGTCACGTCCTTGCCATATCGCATAAGTGTCCTACGGATTGCTGGTTTGGCACAGAGGAGCCACCACTCCAGGGTCGAGGTGTATCGTGGGTGGCGGCGTTCACAGTCAGTCCACGTTGCTGCAACTTGCCGGCGGCAATCCAGGTCCTGGAGATGAGTTATGTTGAGCTTCCAAAAGCCATTGCTGCGCCAGACTTGTTGGGGGCGTAGATGTATAGTGCAGATATAGGCACTGTGATCGGAATAGGCTTGAGGCCATAATTCGGCGTCCACCACACCTTGAGTGAGATCTTGTGACACATATATGCGGTCAAGTCGGCTGGCCGAATGACTGGTAAGATGAGTGTGGCCAGAGCGGTTACCGTGGACTTTTTCCCACGTGTCGCACAAGTGAAGTTCTTGGATCATCGCACCCAGTTCCGGACAAGGCATGTAATGTGGGATTTGGTCCTTGGGGTGAAGTACGCAATTAAAATCGCCGGCGAAGACGCTGTGGTCGTATCGTCCAAGGAAAAGGGGAGCGACATCTGTGGAGTAGAATCTGGCGCGGTCGTGACGTCTTGTGGTTCCCGACGGCGCGTAAACATTAATGAATCGGGTGTTGAGTGCCGTAAATGCTATTCCTCGCGCGGAGGGAAGAAACGTGACGTCGGTAACTTCAATACCTTCACGCACTAATATTGCCACTCCGGTTTCTGCAGGGCTACCGGGCGTCACATGTGTGGCGTAACCGTAAAAGTGCGGGAGTGCAGTCGTTTTCACTTCTTGTAGGAAAGCAAAGTCAACTCCCATGGCTCGTATGGTTTCTTTCAAAAGTTGGATCTTGACAGGAGAACTGACCATGTTGATATTCATTGTCGCCAGGCGGTAAGCCTGGCAACGCGTTGTTTGGGCGAGGTTATCCATGTTGAAGTTGGAGAGAAGCGAACATCGGAAGTGATGTCAATCCCCGCCAAACGCGGTCCTCCTTGTGCTGCTTATGCTGCATGATCCGGCGGCGCCTCAGCTGGCCGCGGGTCGGGATCTTGTGTCTCGACGTCCTCGGCCCACGAAGCGGGCGCGGATGTCTGTTCATGTTCCATAGCCTCGGAATGTTTGGTAGTAAGGGACCGGGCGACTTCGCTGCCTGCACTGGTACCTTCCCACTGCTCACTGTTTCTGTCAAAGGGCTGATGTTCGAAAGCTGCATGTTTTTCTGTCTGTTCTGCAAGGTTGGAGTCAGTGGAAACAGCCTTAGCTTCGCGGCTGGCTTCTTGAGTGGTCAGTTGTTCTTCCCCGGCCGAATGCGAACTGCTGTGTTCCGACACGGTCCGACGACGGCGCTTTCGGCGTTTCGGTGATCGCTGTTTCCGTACATGACCTTCATTGTCAGAAGACGGCATTGACTCACGCTCCGCCGGAACAAACGCTTCGGTCGGTACAATAAGGGAATCAATTGCCATCTTGCCGGCGTCAATGTCTGTCGCGTTCGGTAGCTCCAGAGTCGTAGTACTATTTTCCACCACTGGCCAGGTCGGCGGATCATCCAGGTTTTTGTCCGTGGAAAGTGATTCTTGTACCGCTGAAGCGGTCGGCCGTGTCTGTTGTGTGGAGAACGTCGTGAGCGCCGCCGCGTAAGTCACGGGTAGAATAGTCTTCGCCGCTGGTGGTGCAACGTCCTTCGGTGGGAGTTGTGTGATCCGACGCTGGAGGCACTCGGAACGAAGGTGTCCTTCTTTGCCGCATCCGGAACACGTCTTCGGCTGGCCGTCATAAATAACTATGTCCCGGCATCCTCCTATCTGTAGATAGGATGGCACGTGCCGTTGGAGATCTATGCGCACTTGGCGTACTCCATTGAGTACTGGATACGTCTTAAACTGGGTCCATTTTTCAGCCACGTGTTCGTGTACCGTGCCGTAGGGGCGGAGCGCCGCTACAACTTCTGCCGCCGGGAGTTCAAATGGAAGTTCGAATATGCGGATAGTCCGCAGTCCCATTGCGGCATGGCCGACCTCGACGTTGCCAACATTGCCATCTGCGTGGCAGAAGCGGAGTTCTTGTTTCATCTCACGAAGCACCTTGTCGCATGTAGTTTCGTTTATGAGATTTACATAGACCGTGCTACCGACGATCGAAAAGTGAATGCCGACAATGTCAGCAGCCGGGATTTTGGCTTCCTCTTTTAAAAAGCGTTCGACTTCGAGCGCCTTTGGTCGGGTAAAGTCGTTCCGAAATGTGAATTTCAAGGTTGATCTTCTGTATTGGTTTGCCATGGTCTTGTAGCGCTACGGCGTCACGTTAGTGTCGGCCGAAGAAAGTAAACAAGGCGCGCGGGCTCTCTCTGACAGCGGAGAGCACACACCGCACGTCTGCTTCGCTCGGCTGCGAGAGCCGCACTGACCCTAGACCACGGGTACCATCCCCTCGTTTTTACTACTGCTTACTTACCTTTCCAGAAACGCATAAAGCAGAGTAACCTCGAGAATACACACACATACACTCACACTCACACAGTCGCACATCAGACACAGCTTGTTGATGCAACTACATATTAACCCGTGCACAGGCTTTTAATATTATATGGCTTTCAGCTACAACTTCAAATCCAGACGGTCTACAACGTTTCTGACTGGAAAATCGGGAATCGGCGCACCCTATTACATAACACATGCTTTATTTTAACCCAGTAGCAAATTCATTGTTGTGTAGTGTACGAGGTGCATTCAAGTTCTAAGGCCTCCGATTTTTTTTCTAATTAACTACTCACCCGAAATCGATGAAACTGGCGTTACTTCTCGACGTAATCGCCCTGCAGACGTACACATTTTTCACAACGCTGACGCCATGATTCCATGGCAGCGGCGAAGGCTTCTTTAGGAGTCTGTTTTGACCACTGGAAAATCGCTGAGGCAATAGCAGCACGGCTGGTGAATGTGCGGCCACGGAGAGTGTCTTTTATTGTTGGAAAAAGCCAAAAGTCACTAGGAGCCAGGTCAGGTCAGTAGGGAGCATGAGGAATCACTTCAAAGTTGTTATCACGAAGAAACTGTTGCGTAACGTTAGCTCGATGTGCGGGTGCGTTGTCTTGGTGAAACAGCACACGCGCTACCCTTCCCAGATGTCTTTGTTGCAGTGCAGGAAGGAATTTGTTCTTCAAAACATTTTCGTAGGATGTACCTGTTACCGTAGTGCCCTTTGGAACGCAATGGGTAAGGATTACGCCCTCGCTGTCCCAGAACATGGACCCCATCATTTTTTCAGCACTTGTGGTTACCCGAAATTTTTTTGGAGGTGGTGAATCTGTGTGCTTCCATTGAGCTGACTGGCGCTTTGTTTCTGGATTGAAAAAAGGCATCTACGTCTCATCCATTGTCACAACCGACGAAAAGAAAGTCCCACTCATGCTGTCATTGCACGTCAACATTGCTTAGCAACATGCCACACGGGCAGCCATGTGGTCGTCCGTCAGCATTTATGGCACCCACCTGGATGACACTTTTCGCATTTTCAGGTCGTCATGCAGGATTGTGTGTACAGACCCCACAGAAATGCCAACTCTGGAGGCGATCTGTTCAACAGTCATTCGGCGATCCCCCAAAACAATTCTCTCCACTTTCTCGATCATGTCGTCACACCGGCTTGGGCGAGCCCGAGGTTGTTTCGATTTGTTGTCACACGATGTTCTGCCTTCATTAAACTGTCGCACCCACGAACGCACTTTCGACACATCCATAACTCCATCACCACATGTCTCCTTCAACTGTCGATGAATTTCAATTGGTTTCACACCACGCAAATTCAGAAAACGAATGATTGCACGCTGTTCAAGTTAGGAAAACGTCGCCATTTTAAGTATTTAAAACAGTCCTCATTCTCGCCACCGGCGGTAAAATTCCACCTGCCGTACGGTGCTGCCATCTCTGGGACGTATTGACAATGAATGCGGCCTCATTTTAAAAGAATGCGCATGTTTCTATTTCTTTCCAGTCTGGGGGGAAAAAAATTGGAGGCTTTAGAACTTGAATGCACCTCGCAATGCGCCTTGTGCCCAACTCTCCTACATGTGTTACATATCGCTCAACTTCCTGTAAACACGTCACACCTGTTCCTCCAAATCACAATCCGGACACCTCACTGTTTGCAACCTCTCTGTAATTATCACCAAAGTGAGACAAATCCACCGACTTCTGCGACTTAACAAGTGACTCAAGTTCGTGAGACAGTCACGACGCCTTACCATGGACATAAACAAAGCAAACAAGAAAGGAAAAGATAACAGAGCCGCTCATCCCCCTTGTACTGGAGTCCTGCAGCAGCTGCTGAAGTCGTTTTGTTGTACCCTTGTCGAGACCAGACGCAGAGGTGCTAACAGAAGCACATCTGACACCAGAACGAACGGCCTGGCTAACGGTGTGTTAGGTGACAGTATTGGATCGTGGAGGTCAAGATCAGGCCACACAAACCATCACTTCTAAGTGAGGGGTAAGCTACGTCCCAGTGGGAGATGGCCTACTGTGCGCCCAAAGTATCCTTTGTTCCCACATACACTGTGCCGTAATTTATGGTAGCCTGCATTGGCGGCGGGCAGTAGGGACGTAGCCTCGATGGATTGCATCGACATTCATGTGCTCCACACTGTTTCTGCAGGTGAAGTGGTAGAGGCACGTACTCAAAACCTGGCAACATCATGGCACATTGCCCGTAACTCGGCCATTATTGGTTGCACTTCCTCTGCTGTTAGCGGCGCAGAATGGTTCAAATGGCTCTGAGCACTATGGGACTTAACATCTATGGTCATCAGTCCCCTAAAACTTAGAACTACTTAAACCTAAGTAACCTAAGGACATCACATACATCCATACCAGAGACAGGATTCGAACCTGCGACCGTAGCGGTCACGCGGTTCCAGACTGAAGTGCTAGAACCTTAGCGGCGCAGTCCAGTGACTTAGAAGAGTGATTTCATTCACATCGAAGAATGTGCTGCAGAAAGCACCCACTGGCCCTACACATAGACTTGTACCAGCTAAAGTCCCTTGGCAGGACTCGCTGTTCCATCAGAGTTCGAAGACAGTCTCCATAAACTGAGGACAGACTGACACAAGTGTTGGTTGGCTGGAAACTAACGGCAGGCAGATCGAACCACTGAATAAGAGTAACATTTATATAAGAAATATCATGCATGCGCTGCTATTACGAGGCGATGAAGACTTTACATGGCACATCTTTCTTGACAGGTCAGCCTTGTGGCCGTTTCAGCTGTGACTGTAAGATTTCTTAACTTCACCTTTGAGAGGTAGTTATTGACGTATTTTACAAGTGTTCGTACCCTGAATAATCGAGTCTACGTCTGCTGTATGGCTTACTGCTTCATTCCGTCTGATCAGCACATTGACAACCTGTTCCTCTCTCTATGAAATTCTGTTGTATTTTCGCTTTGGACACCCAGCTGGTACGGTGTGCAGCAGTTACCTCCATCTTGTTGGTACATTACATGTAACATCCGGAGTCCCTACATTTTGGCACTGCCTGGCGTTGGTCATCTTCTGCGTTACCAAGGGAAAAGTTCCAAAATTAGACTACATGAACAAGCCTATCATTTCCTGGCGTACCATCATCCTTCTAGCAATTCCATCCACTACTAATCCATAATCCTCCTCCGTAATCAGTCGGTTTTATGTAGAAATTAGTGAATTTTGTGTCGAAATCAACGAATTTCTTACCTAAATCATTTAATTTTGTGTCAAAATCTACGAATTTTGCACCGAAATCAGTCTAGGCTCTATCAAAATGTCAATTTTTGCATCAAAATCAGATAACTTAATGTTGAGATCAGTGAGTTTTGTGTTGAAACCAGCAAATTCGTCGCCACTAGTACTTCTGAAGGCAACAAACGAAAAAACGAGTAAAACTATGAGAAGCAACGCCACATCATGCACACTTCTTGCCATGACGTTAGACGGTAATTTGTTTCATGGAGACTAATGTAAGCACACTGTGTGTGGTCACTACTGCCTAGCAAGTGAGGGGAATGGTGTCCTATTTCTTTGTATTAATGCATTTCAATCTATTTTCTTCCACTGTGGCACGGTAATGGAAACAATAAATATTGTTCTTAGATCCTGACCTCCTACTAACGAAAACTATAGCTTCCACTCATGTTTACAACCTTTACGAGCGCATTTTCTCTCCACAGGTGTGTGGTGGTCTAACAGGTAAATGACTACTAGTGTACAGTTATCAAGTCGAGTTTCATTATACGCTCTTGGCACAGATGTCACTGTGTCTCACAGAACTGAACTTGGAGGATTTATCACTAGATAACTGTTAGAAGCACCAAAAGTCAACAGTAACATGACTTTAATGCTGGCAGCTCCAACTGCAACCTAACACTGACGTATCCACCTCTGAATCATACCCCCTGGCAGCAGGTGGCAGCACAATGCACCTAATATGAAAAACGTATGTCTTTGTGACTGCCTGGATACTTCTGATCACATAGTCTACCTCCCAGTGCATCCACTCCTGGACCCTAGCGAGGACTCTACACTGGACACTTGGGGAGTTGTCCATGACACTAACACCCGCCCCCCCCCCCGCCCAACACCCCCACCCACACACACACACAACACACACACACACGCACACGTACACTGATATGACCTTTTCTGGTGGAGGTCCTGTAAGTGCAATGGCTGTGGTCATGGAGCGAGATTTTGGAAGCATCGCTAAATATAAAGCTGTATTTTAGGGAATGGATTGTGCATTTATATATCATTAATCCTTTAAAACATGGTTAGCCTCATGTATACTAATAGAATAGTCGTTATAGACCATGAAAAGTAATAGAGCACCCACAAAAACTTCTGTAAAAGGCTAGAAATAAAAGAGAAGACCAATGATGATGAACATGTGCCTTATAACTGAACTTGTCCGATAAATTATAAGGAGAAAACGTTCTTATCTTTACATATATTAATAAAAATATCATTTATCAATTTTATGAATGCTGCAAGACACGTTGAATGTAACAGAACTATAAGTTCCTTGTAGATAGTGTATTAAAATGTGCTACCCTCTTTGGGCTAACTTATATACGAATATGTGAAGAAACGTTATCCACAGTAAACATTAACAATTCAAAAAATTGTAATGACAATTCAGAGTCAATTTTGCGACTGTCTACGACAAAAACTGAGCAAAACATTTTTCTTTTTTTGCTTTCGAACTTGACACAGCCACACTGATGGGTTCGTGGTCTACAGTATTAGCAAGTTTCTACAGACCTGTTCTACATAAACACATTGTGTTCTTCGATTGCCTGTGTTAGTGATCACCGTGGTCCACCTGGTGTACCACTGTAAGAAATTACGAATCACCAACATGCTTTGCACTTCCTGACTCATGATACAATGAGGCATACGTACTGTAAATTTTAGTTTGCTGGAAATTGACTTTAAAGAAAAACTTTTGAAATTTGTTACTTACAGTTAGTTAAAACTGTCGTGCTGCATATGATGGCCCTTCTTTGGCCTCTAGCAGGTCTTCCAGCTTCTTTTTCACCTTTCTGGATGTTTGTCTTGCTTTCTTGGCCATATTATATGCGGACCTGTCTGCATCGGCTATCCTCATTTTATCGCAATGTTGCAGCCCAGTGATCATATTTTTACCAGGATTAATTCGCAGCTTTCTCAGTACCCAACACGTTCCAATATTACCACAGTTGAATGTAATAACACCATCATGAACTCCTAGTTTCATTGTATGCATGCCTACAAATACAGTTTTAGGAAGGCAGTTCCAAATTATGCTGTTGAAACGTTCATTTGGGTTCTGTGTCTGCCCATGCAGACATTTCCTTAGAATGTCTGGATGAACCAAGTCTCTGAAAATAGGTTTAATTGCTGTAATAACAACAGCAGGAAGAGAATGTTTATGAGAATCAGATTCTCCAGTTGCCTGAGGCCTATTGTATTTGCACCACAAATTTTCTCCTGATAGACGCAATGCATGATATGGGTCCAGATTTTCTTTATTTCTCCTAATCGTCTGCCCATAGTATACCTGCAAGTTTTCTATTTCACTTTTAGTTAACCGACTGTGTCTGGTCAAAAATTTTCTAATTTCTTCCCTCTCATATGAACAGTTAGTTTTCTCAACCTGTTCCCAAACGTTATTGAACATGTTATAGACATTTTATTTTGCTAATAATGGCATATCCATACGGCTTAGAGTTGACAGTGGGTGGGTTGGCAGTGGGTGACAGAAAAATGGGCGTGGCATATAAACACACGTGATAGTAAAATGCTCTTTAAATGTTCGAAAAAAGAATTTCAGTTAAATCCTTTTCAGAGTACGTACTTAAATAAAACCTTAATCTATCGAAATATGACGAAAACCGAAATTCGATTTTTTTTTTACCTGAACCACGGTCTGGTCCCCTTAACAGACGACGCCACGTACACAGTAAGATTGTTTCTGAGGCTAAAACTGAAAGTATCGTCAACAACGCCCATGTGCTCAGGTCGTGTGAAAGAGAAAAGGGTGTGTCGAAACTTGCCGCCTAAGGGACTCCAACTCAGGCATCGTAAAAGAGCGCTTCAATGAAAGCTCCATTCTCAGGGCAGCGCTTTGCGATGTTTCAATTCAGCCTCCAAATTACATCATACAAGCGCTAATTATTGGTGACGCGCAAAGCCTTCGTCAAACAGCTATAAGCCTCATGTTTCGCCCATAACTTCTTTGCGATTTATTTCTAACCCCGTGAAGAAACCAACTCGACCATACATTTCAGGTATTTCATACCGCAGTGAACTTCACTGAAACGTTCGCTAGCTTTCTTTCGCCTTTATGTCAATTCGTGTCGATGCGCGTCTGAAAGCAGATAACGGCATCTGCACGGGGGAAAGAGTAACCGCCTCAGGAAGCAATTGCGTGGAACCGTAAGACGCGCGCTCCGAGCGCATTTAGAGGCGCCCGCCCTTTCCGGCGCTCCCATACGGAGAGCGACGCCCCCGCCCTGGAAAGAGCGAGGCGCGAGGCGGCCTGCAGTCAGCGCGTGGCGGCTCCCGCAGCCGCGTCGCACCCGGCCCCGCCCACCGCAGCGTCCCACGGCTGGACGAGGTTCTACTGGTTTCTATGGCCGCAGTGCAGCCCTCCATTGCGGTTAGACGACTTACAACGGGAAGCGTAGGCAAACCTACTTTGATTACAGCTAGGAAATTTCCCAAAACTATTGTGGGACTGACAGGCGCTGCTGTTCACCGCTATGCGGGGAGCGCCTACACACGTGCGCCGGCTCTCTGTCTCTCGTCTTCTTCCTAGTAGCTTGGAGGCCTCTGCACCCACCGCTCCCAGTCAGCATCTGACGACCAAGTTTGTGCTTGTTAATGGCTGCTGTAATGTCCATCCAAACGGAATGTTATCGGAATTAAATCCTTAGACTACACTGTATGTGTTTCATTGCTTTGTCTCAAATGATCGACTTCAGGACAACGTTGTAAGTAGGCTGTTTATGTTTTCTTATTGGCAACGTTACGTAGCGCTCTGTATGAAAATCACTGGCTGTGCTGTGAGCAGTCTGTGGCTAGTTTGCATTGTTGTCTGCCATTGTAGTGTTGGGCAGCAGGATGTGAACAGCGCGTAGCGTTGCGCAGTTGGAGGTGAGCCGCCAGCAGTGGTGGATGTGGGGAGAGAGATGGCGGAGTTGTGAAATTTGTAAGACTGGTTGGCATGAACTGCTATATATATTATGATTATTAAGGTAAATACATTGTTTGTTCTCTATTAAAATCTTTCATTTGCTAACTATGCCTATTAGTAGTTAGTGCCTTCAGTAGTTTGAATCTTTTATTTAGCTGGCAATAGTGGCGCTCGCTGTATTACAGTAGTTCGAGTAACCAAGATTTTTGTGAGGTAAGTGATTTGTGAAACGTGTAGGTTAATGTTAGTCAGGGCCATTCTTTTGTAGGGATTTTTGAAAGTCAGATTGCGTTGCGCTAAAAATATTGTGTGTCAGTTTAAGCACAGTCATGTATAATTGTTCTAAGGGGACGTTTCACATGTCGACCCTGCCAGGATACCTCACTGTAATCTTCTGATTTATTCTTGTAGTTTGTGTAATTAGTGTAGCTATTGTTTATTGCTAGTGCGTAATTGTAGAGAGAATTTCCTTTGTAGTTGCAGTCTTTCATTGTTGTACAGTAAAACAGTTGTGGCATGCATGTAGATTTGCACCAAGTATTTCGCAGCTGCAATTAACTACATATTATTTTCAGTGCTATGTTAATGTGTTCTCTTATTTTTGCTCTTCAAATTGTGCTTTTCTGTGTTATCGTGTGAAATATTGTGACAATAATGGCGTGTGAAAAACGTATCACTAGGCTTCAAAGTAAACTGAGAAATAATAGTGACGACGAGTGTAGCTTATCAGCACCACTGGGTAGTGAATTAACAGACATTCGAAATAGTAATTTGGTAATTGTGCATAGGGAAATGGAGCGGGCGGCAAATAATGGTGTAGACAGTGAAACAGGTAGTGAAGAAGGAAGCATTATCGATCGATCGGTCGGCAACAGCTCGCCTCAGGAATCCGAAGTGACAGAACACAATATTGCAAATACTGTAGACTTAGGTTTTGGGTCCTCACCGTTTTCTCAAATGAGTCAAGACACATTTTCTGTTTGTCAAAATGTGAATGTTGCCGGTGAAAATGCACTGCCAAAAAGCATAGAGAAACAGATTCCAGACACTAATACATTATTATTGCAATTAATGCAACAAATGGGACAAAATCTTCAAAAGTTAGACACAATGGAACAAAATCAGAGACAAACACAGCAAAAGCTTCAAAAGTTAGACACAATGGAACAACACCAGAGACAAACACAGCAACAGTTAGACACAATGGAACAAAATCTTCGGAAGTTAGACATCACACTTGAACAAACACGTGAAGATTTAACTACTGAGTTACATAACATTGAATCGAAATGTCAAAAAGTCTGTAATGACGTAAAAACACACATTTGTGAGCATTTTCAACCTATTTTTTCGCGGCATGAAACTGCATTAGAGAATCACGAAGCAGCCATAAAAGAACTGCAAACAATTGTTCATGAAAATCATGAGACCTTGTGTCCTAAAATTGACTCAGTTGCATCTACCGATTCGGTTACGCAACTTGCAAAAGTCAGGAAAACTTAAAAGTCACAGTAGATTCGATTTCAACACAAATGGACACTCTGAAACTTGGTTCAGAAAAATGTGTTCACTATCGGAGAAAGTAGCCGAACTTTCGGATCAGGTCATTAACTTATCTACAAAAGTAGATGATGATCTGAATGACACAAGACCTGTAGCCTTCACTGATACAGAAGAGTATGAACAAATTAGAAAATTCAAACAAAATCAAAATCAAATCAATACACAGTACAAAATCCGGTAAGTACAAGATCAGTTGACGCAGGTAATACAAGAATTACATATTTCAGAGGACACTCGCGCTCCAGTACGGGAAGAGGGACATAGAAATACGGAACAACCACAAAATAATAACACAGGGCATTTCGGAAATTATGAAAGAAATTGGCAAGGTGCACCGAATTTTGAAATGGAGCCGCCGAAACGACGTAACAATGACCGGTATGCGACTCGCCGACATGATGATTTTGACTATAAGCTGTTCATTACTACACATAAATTTAAAACATTTAAGAATTCTGGCAACGGCATTCATCCACAAGCGTGGCTCCATCAATTCTCTCATTGTTTTCCTCCCAGCTGGTCATTAGACCACAGATTAGAATTTATGTGTGGCTATTTAGAGAATGAACCAGCTGTAAGAATGCGATCTGTCATTCACGATTGTCACAGTGAAGGAGAATTTTACCATGCCTTCCTCTCAGCATATTGGTCTCAAGCTACACAAGACCAAGTAAAACATAGCATCATGATGATGAAACACTTTGAACAATCTGAATTTTCCAGTCTCGTCAAATATTTTGAAGACATGTTGCATAAGAATCAATATCTTTCAAACCCATACACCCCTTCAGAACTCATCCGCATTTGCTTAATGAAATTTCCTGAACATTTAAGAAATATTATTTTGGCAGGGCGTTGCAAAGACGACATTGAAGCTTTTCAGGGGCTCTTACAAGAATTAGAAATTGACACAGACCGTCGCGGGATGCGAAAACAGGAAAACAATCACTACAGGTCACATCCGTCACAATTCCGTGACGACAGAAACAATAACTGGCCACGACAAGCCTATTCTTACAACGTAAATCGTGACCAAAACAGACACCACCCGTATGACAACCACTGGCAGAGTAATAATAGTTACAGAGAAAGATCGCATTTCCGTAGTAATGAATATGACAGAGATTACCTTACAAACAGACAATATGGGAACCAAAACAATTATTATCAAGGGAGACAGAATAACTTCAGACGCAACAGTTCAGCGCGCAGTTATGATTCAGGAAGAAATTTTCCACCACATGACCGACAAGAAAGAAATTATGAAATCTACCGACATGACGACAGACGAGGTAATCATAACGACAGACCTGAATTTCATCAGAACTGGCGGGATTCAAACAGAGCAGGGCACTTTCGACAACGTGAATTTGTAGAAGTTAGACCTCCAAATCCCAATAACGACGCGCGCCAACAAAGGAACAGACAATGACTCGCACCGCAGGCAGCCGCGTGCGCCGGCTGGCTTGGAGAAAAATAACATAGACGCTAACCTTGAGAAAAATTCCAGTATTCTTTACCGACGTATACCACATGATAATTGCGTTAAAGTTGAAACGCTGCATACTAGGAAGAGTAAAGGTTACACCACATTTCACATGTAAAGCCATTTATTGAGAGATAATCTGCTTTTAACTTAGTCTTTGCTATAAAATTTTTCACTTCACGTTATTAGGACAATTTGTCACACTGAGAAACTGTTAACATGCAACTATGTTTTAAAGCTAACTAACTATCCAGTCAAGAACATAGGTAACTTAGAGAAGTAATTGCGAATGTATTGTTATAGTGAACAGATGACACTGTTTATGTGACAGCTACACGATTTTATCACGACGCTACTAATAAGTGACAATTTACAATGTTGCTTTTGCAGTGTTTCTGTTTTATATCTGCACAGTTTTTCTGTATTATTCTGGAAAGTAAAACATGATTTAGTAGTAAATTTTGTGGTATAGCTACAATGAGACAGCCTCTTTTGTAGCACAACAATACGTTACACTATAGTACTTTCTTGATCATGGTAAGGTACGTAATAACTACGATATATATATGCAAAGCATTTCACTTTCGTTTATGATGAGGTAAGTACATTGACTTCAGCAGAACTTTGCTTACAGAGGACGATAACTACGACACTTCCACAGAATTATCTTACAGCAAGACGCATATTTAGCGCTACAGGACATGTATTTGAGTGATTAATTTTGTACTTAAGTCATTTATTTTTAAAGATATAAAGATATTTGAAGTACAATGATACAAAGGTTTTCCGTAATACATTTCATTCCATTCTTGTAATCTGTAACACCTGAGGGTATAATTACATTAATCCTCATGGGGGTACACGCCTACTTTGTGTACCATGTGTTTGGCAAACGCAAGGAGCCCTAGCTAATATGGTATTTGCTTATACAACTTTACACATCGGTACCATATTCCTCTAACACATAAATTACACAGCTATCTGATCATTTAACTGAGAGATAAACTTTTTTTTACTACATCAGTGACACATGTTTACGCAATTACACAGTTGGGTAACTTCACACTTACGAAATGGTATTTTGTCTGTACTTTGTGAACTGTTCATATTTTTTCGGACCCATTGTTATATTATGAGAGCTTTGAATGATATATTTGGTATGGGATCACGATTTTTAAAGTACGTTTGAGGCAGATGACACTTTTGACATGAGCAGAAAATTTTATTTAGGTTTTGAAATTATTGGAGGAAGCTATGACGATTTTGAGAGTTGACTGAGGTGTTATGATGTTATTATTACGATGACTATGTGTATTATGCTGTTGTGGTATATTTATGATCAATAAGCTGATGCTATATGAGTTATTTGATTATGCTACATATCTGTTACGATGAAATATTGAAGAAGTGTCGACGAATAAGGTCAGGCATAATGAGTAGTGGTTAGGGACGCTGATTTGTGAAAAAGGATGTTGGAAACAAAGAAACGTACTTTAAGAGTTATGAAATGTGTGTGTAAATGCGTGAATGTATCACAATGCCGGCGAAAATTTTTTAGACACTGTTATATTCATAAGATTTTGTTTCTACACATTTGCAACGCAAATTCTCGACCCGTGAAATTTTGTATACAAGACTGTCACTGTAGCGGAAACTGCTGTCGTAAATATTTCCATAAGAAAGTTAAGTGACCACCTGCACGTAATGCGTCGTGGGCACCCAGCTACGTCAGACGCCTGGAGAAAAAGCCATTAGTGTGTGCGTTTTCAGAGGCACAGGTAGAAAAAAAAGGGGAGGTCCTTATCCTCGCTATTGGCATACCTTTGTAGAAAGCATCCCAAATACGACACGCTCAAACTTGAAAACATATGATTACACTGTGGAGCTCTTAATTTATGATTTACTGAAATGCCTAATGAAATGACGAAAATATTTTATGTCTATACACCTGATTATGACTACTGTCTTTATAGTTGAGAGATTTTTTACTACCTTATGAAATGCCATATGGCTAATGAATGATGTTTCATGCATTCCTTTGTACATATTTTCATTTTTTTTAATATCTAGTTTCTAGCTGCACGGCAGCATTGGTTAAAATAGAATTTTATAGATGTACTAATATAAATATTTTCTGTCTACAGATCCAGTAAATACTAATTTTGTAATACATTTCCCAAAAATGAGGGAGCACAAAGACATTTCCCTTCACAGGAATTGCATACGGAATTTTCTTTTCAACTACTTGGTAATTTTTTTTGTAGAATAACTTCTTGTGGTGCACCACTTTAATTACATAGACATTAAGGTGTGAATATACATTTCCCTTATCTGCATTGTTGTCTTTAGTGTAATGTTTTTTTCTGCTTGAGCTATGTCATGTTTAGATATAAGTTATTTCATTTGCTGCTGCTGTTTGCCAGGCATAGTGTTACTGAATTTGACTTTGTGTTACTCTGCTAAGCCAGTTTACTACTGATTTATTTTTCTTGTTTGCTGCTCATTGCCTTATATTAGTTGTAATATTGTTGCTTACTTTGCCAATTTGAATTTTTTTGTCATTGCTGTTCGTGTTAAT
This sequence comes from Schistocerca cancellata, assembly GCF_023864275.1. Taxonomy (NCBI): domain Eukaryota; kingdom Metazoa; phylum Arthropoda; class Insecta; order Orthoptera; family Acrididae; genus Schistocerca; species Schistocerca cancellata. The sequence continues at coordinate 14,449,246 of NC_064631.1, read as the reverse complement.
TGTTTTGTGCTGCTGCATTGCCTCGTCCCTTAGTTTAGCATCTGAGCTCAGTAGATTTAAGTTAGCTTAAGAGGGGGTAGCCTATAAGAGAATGAGTTGCGATGAATTTGAAGAAATGCACTGAGAGGTTATAAGAGAAAAATACAGAAAGCATGCTTGGATAGGATTTTTTTGGCTGGAGCAAATATCGAAATAAGACGAAAGATCTATGGAATGAAGTTTTGGGTTGGACTGCAGTACCAAATGTTACACTGAAAACAAAACCTGTCCTTTCCTTGTGTTATGCCACTATGTGTTTATGTACCCTTGTTTATTTGTCTTTTTCCTGTCTTTATGTGTTTAGCTGATGAGAGCTATGTTGTAGAATTTTTCTGATAATATATTATTTACTTTGTAAAGATGTTTAGACATTATTTATTCTGTTTTGTTTTAATGCTCATGTGTGAAGTTGATGTTTCGAAATTTATTCTGATCTTTTATGTATGTACTCATGTCATAATTCCTGTAACACTGATGTATATGTTATTTCTATTCTTTTGTATAGCCTGTATTACTACAAATGTTATCTGTATTGTTATGTTTTTAATGATGTATTTTGTACCTTTGTAATTGTATTCTCATGTTATGATATTGTAATTGACACCATTTCATCAAATTAAGTAACTTGTAAGCATTCATTTCACTGCACACATTTCTGTTGGTCATAGTAATGTACAATATGTGAGAAGTTGGGACTGTTAGTGTTTGCACGTGTGTTACTAATTCAGCAAGGGACTGGATAACAGCATTGCTGGTTCTAAGGACAATTCCAAAAACTTCGTGAGTGTACAAGTGGTGGTTTGTGGACTTGCTATATTGTCTGCAAGACTTCTAAGGACAATTCCAAAAACTTTGTGCGTGCACAAGTGGTGGTTGATGGACTTGCTATCTTCTCTGCAAGACTCTTCGATGGTGATTGTGCACCTGCACAGTTGCAGCAGATGGCTGCTGGCCATCTCTACAAGGACTACAGTGGGTCTACACCTTTGATGACCCACCAATATCATTATTTCTACAAGGACTACAGTGGGTCTACACCTTTGCTGACTCACCAGTACCATTATTTCTACAAGGACTGCAGTGGGTCTGCACCTCTGGTGGCCCACCAATACCGTAATCTCTACCAGGACTACAGTGTGTCTACTCTGTGATGACCTACCTACCAATCTTCTTCAAAACGTCGAATGACTCTGCTGTGGGTTTGCTCTGTTGTGGCCCATTACCTGTCAGCATGTCAAGAGTCAGCACTGTCTTTCCGTTGGAAGGACAACACTACTTCTTCAAGACTGCATGGAAATCCACTACTTCCGTGTGCATTGTCTTTTACTGCTCAGACTTTGAGAAAAGCAACGGCAGTTTTACTGTGATGAATGATCAGGACTGTCTTTATGGACTGTGAGAAAATTTTAGCTTTTGACCAACATTGTATTAATAAGTGTGTGCATTTGATATCTTTCTCACTGTAATTATGAAAATTTTTTTCAAATCTGTATTGGCCAGTGCCCAAAACAATTTGTAAATTTTTTTGTGGGGAGCATGGGGCTATGTAAGTAGGCTGTTTATGTTTTCTTATTGGCAACGTTACGTAGTGCTCTGTATGAAAATCACTGGCTGTGCTTTGTGCAGTCTGTGGCTAGTTTGCATTGTTGTCTGCCATTGTAGTGTTGGGCAGCTTGATGTGAACAGCGTGTAGCATTGCGCAGTTGGAGGTGAGCCGCCAGCAGTGGTGGATGTGGGGAGAGAGATGGCGGAGTTGTGAAATTTGTAAGACTGGTTGGCATGACCTGCTATATATATTACGATTTTTAAGGTAAATACATTGTTTGTTCTCTATTAAAATCTTTCATTTGCTAACTATGCCTATTAGTAGTTAGTGCCTTCAGTAGTTTGAATCTTTTATTTAGCTGGCAATAGTGGCGCTCGCTGTATTGCAGTAGTTCGAGTAACCAAGATTTTTGTGAGGTAAGTGATTTGTGAAACGTGTAGGTTAATGTTAGTCAGGGCCATTCTTTTGTAGGGATTTTTGAAAGACAGATTGCGTTGCGCTAAAAATATTGTGTGTCAGTTTAAGCACAGTCATGTATAATTGTTCTAAGGGGACGTTTCAACGTGTCCCATCATTCTGTATTGAGTCGTCTGCGATATTGACTGTTCAGGATGTCTCTCTGGGAACCGGCTCTTTGCGCAGTCAAACATTTTTTTCCCCGTATCGCTCTTACAGAAAATGCACAACTGGCCATTAAAATTTCTACACCATGAAGATGTGCTACAGACGCAAAAATTTAACAGACAGGAAGAAGATGCTGTGATATGCAAATGATTAGCTTTTCCGAGCATTTACACGAGGTCGCCGGTAGCGACACCTAGAACGTGGTGACATGGGGAAAGCTTCCAACAGATTTCTCATACACAAACAGCAGCTAATCGGCGTTGCCTCGGCGGTGCCTCGAATAAGGAGGAGAAATGCGTACCATCACGTTTCCGACTTGGTCGGATTGTAGCCTATCGCGATTGCGGTTTATCGTATCGCGACATTGCTGCTCGAGTCCAATGACTGTTAGCAGAATATGAAATCGGTGGGTTCACGAGGGTAATACGAAACGTCGTGCGCGATTCCAACGGCCTCGTATCACTAGCAGTCGAGATGACGGGCATCTTATTTGAATGGCTGTAACGGATCGTGCAGCCACGTCTCGATCCCTGAGTCAACAGATGGGGACGTTTGCAGGACAACAACTACGCTGCATCACAGACAGGAGCGCCTGCGATGGTGTACTCTGAGACGAACCTGGAGGCACGAATCACAAAACGTCATTTTTTCGGATGAATCCAGGTTCTGTATACAGCATCATGATGGTCACATCCGTGTTTGGCGATATCTCGGTGAACGCACATTGGAAGCTTGTATTCATCTTCGCCATATTGGCGTATCACCCGGCGTGATGATACGGGGTGCCAGTGGACGTTACATTTCACATGTGTTACGACCCGTGGCTCTACCCTTCGATCCCAGCGAAATCCTACATTTCAGCAGGATAATGCACGACCGCATGTTACAGGTCCTGTACGGGCCTTTGTGGACACAGAAAATGTTCGACTGCTGCCCTGGCCAGCACGTTCTCTAGATCTCTCACCAACTGAAAACGTCTGATCACTAGTGGCCGAGCAACTGACTTGTCACAATACGCCAGTCACTACTCTTGATGAACTGTGGTACCGTTTTGAAGCTGCATGGGCAGCTGTACCTGAACACGCCATCCAAGCTCTGTTTGACTCAATGCCCAGGCGTATCAAGGCCGTTATTATGGGTAGTGATTTCTCAGGATCTATGCAACCAAATTGCGTCAAAATGTAATCACATCTCAGTTCTAATGTAATATATTTGTCCAATGAATACCCGTTTATCACATGCATTTCTTAATGGTGTAGCAATTTTAATGGGCAGTAGTGTACGAACAGTCCCCTCTATTGACAAACTATCTTATGTTTTATAGTACGAATGTGTCCCATTTACGTGATGCTAACCGCGTAAACCCAATGAACGGTACTTCCGTAACACTTAACATACTATTTTGTGAAACAAAATTACAATCCCGCTCACCTTTTATAGAGTCACAAGGGAACTCACATCGATGAAGATAAGAAAACATAATTAGGTGTAACTCTACAATTTCGCCAGAATACTTCGACAACATCGTCATTCCTGGGTGCCAGTGTTGCATGAGGCTGAAAATGCCATACCACATTGCGAACTGACGTTGTTATTGTGTGACTTAATCTCGCATTGCATGTAGCTCTAATGTTTACAGGTGTCTAAGGAACCAACAGAGAATTTGTTCGCTTATATTCTACACCCACCGAAAAACTGACAAATTTTTAAATCTCGGAGCAACGATGCATATCAACAGTATAAAGAGATACACATTGTTTCTCACAGAAATAATTTATAAAAGTTCATTGAATTTATTTTTCACTCTAAACATAACAGCACAAATGTTCAAATGAGTGTGAATTCCTAAGGGACCGAACTGCTGAGGTCATCGGTCCCTAGACTTACACAATACTTAAACTAACTTATCCTAAAAACAACACACACACCCATGCCCGAGGAAAGATTCGAACTTCCAGTGGGAAGGACAGCGCAATCCGTGACATGACGCCTCAGACTGGGCGGCCACTCCGCGCCGCCATAATAGCACATTACAAGTTACAGATGTGATCTGTATGTCTGTGAAACAATGCAGGAATTTTCTATCTGCTGTCATACTCTTGGCTCACAACAGATAATCAAAGTATGAACTTCGCCAAATGGTTTCAATGTCCACCACTGTTTGCATAAAATGAAAGTAACCCTACCAAGAACGATTTCAAGCCCAGTTACTGTTGGAAATTTTCTAAATGTCCAGCAAATGTCAGAATTTTTCTACTTTTATTCCAAGCGGACCAATAGAGAATATTTGATCTTTCTAACAAAAAATTGTGACCTATGAAGAGACTTTTGATAAGCAGTATTTCTTGTCTGGAGACATGATGTAATTGTAGATTAATTTTTTGAGAAATTAAAAAGAATAATAGCTTAACCCCCGCAGTATAAAGTCTTTCCCAAGACATTCATTAGCAATATGGAAAGCAGTATTTCATGAGTCCCCTAAAAAAATTATAAAACAAAATTAGTTAACAGTGGCTGAGTTACATTTACAACATACTTTTAAAGAGCTGGTGATATGTAGGTAGGGAACTGAACCTGAAAATGTCTTTTAGTACACTCCTAGCAAAGCCAGAACACTTTAAATAATGTTTCATAACAGGGAGGGAGAATGCTTACTGATCATAACAACATAAATTTTAAAAATAAAAATTTGATTAATTGTTGTTGACTTCTACTTATAACAATATTTTTAAAGAGATACTGAATAACTTGGATGCCCAATGTGAAATTATGGAATGTTGTATTCATTATAAAAAGAGACATCCACACTAACACTTAAAGTTTAGGATTAAGTTTAACTGAAAAATTAAAACATTTGTAGAAATTAGTAGAAGACACCATTAAAAGCAATAAATATTTTTCCAAAATTTTAAAATATCTAGTAACTGACTAGATTACTATACATTCGTGTGGTGCGTATGAAGTACTCCCACAAACATGGTAGTGAGTGTGTTAATAGCAGGTGGAAAGGGAGGAAATGCGAAGACTAACAGGGGAGGTATCTTGAGAGGGTGAATTCTGTTATTTAGAAAGAAATGGATGTCTATCTCTGTGCATTCCATAAGGTGACTGTTGCACTACTGCTGATATGTTCTGCCAACATTTCATTTATTTTTGAAGACCAATGCAGAAGTGGAAACCACAAGAGTTAAAAAATAAACAAAACTTCATCAGATTCGATCAAAAAAATAAATTAATAATGGGTATTTGATTGCTGAAATATAATTAAAATTAGAGAAACGTTTGTGTTTACATTCAAATGTGAATCAATACACAGAGACCTGTTTTGATTAATCATTACTAATTAGAAAGATCATTATAATACAAATATATCCTCCACATTTTGCAGTAAAATTACTATGAAATAGGTACTCTTTTAAGCATGCAAATAAACTAATGTCATTTGCAACTCACATAAATACATTAGAGCTGGACGGAATCAGACTTCTGACATATTATTTAGTTTTGAGGCAATTATTAATCTGAGTGGAAACCTTGTACATTTCCTTTATTCAACCACGTTTTCTAGTTCTTCATTACAATATCACTTTGTAACTATCTCATAAGTCCTTACTGGATCAACGTTGTTGACTAAACAGTCCTATAAAACATGCTAGGTTGTTTCATTTCAAAGAGATATTCTCCAAACTCTTTACTTAAATCATTGCTCAATTTTATTAGACTTTCCTCATATTCTAAAGTAAAAGTAGTTATTATATTTGTATTATTTTTTAACAGGCCTCAGCTATGACATCTTCTGTTATATAATTTATCACAATTTTTTCAAGATATTGTTCTTCATAATATTTGCTATTTTACCATTTGCCCCAAGTATCTTTCTTGTTCCGTGAAATACATTTTGCACATTTGTAAAAATTATCCCATGTATAAAAATAGTTATTGTTTCATTTGTTAAGAAAGTTTTCATAATATTTTAAGCATATCGTTTGATACAAAATTCTTAAGATTTTTTTCAGATGTTTGGAGTCATTCAGTCGTTACAGGAGCACTCGTTTTAACTAAATTTATTGCAAAGTTGTTCCTCTACTGTTCTTCATAAAATCTTTGTGGGTATTTATAAAACATGTCAATTTATTACATTCTGTATTTTATGAAAACTGAAGCCATCAGTAATCAATTTTCAAACAAGTGATTCAAAAGTAGTCAAAAGTATTCATCACATAATATGATTTTTCTTTTTATGGTGGTATGGTAGTAGTTATAATTAACATTATATGGCTTCATAATTTTTCTTGTGTAAATCTACAGTTCAAAAATAATCTTCATTTGGTTTTCGACACACTAAATTATAAATCATAAAATCACTCCAAAGTCTTTATTCATTATTTCTTTAAATAAATATATTGTATTAGTTTAATTTAATGATAATTAATTATTTTTAATCATTTCTTTGAAAATGGTTTGAAGCGACGTTTATATGATTATTGACTCTTCCCTTCCATTTGTAAGTTATTTCTTTTCATTCTTGATAATGAAGCATATTTTTTTCTGTTTACTATTAACATTGCTTACAGTGTTTGAAGCAAAAAAAGCTGAACTTTCTAAATTGCCCATACAGGAAGTATTAGTAAAGGTCGCTCATAATGTTCTTCAAAATACATATTCTTTACATTAGATATTTCAGTATACCTTACACACTTTGCAGAGCCAATGTTATTAGTAAAAGTTTACCTTCCCTCTTTTATCCTACATACAATGTCCATAACTATGTAATATTTTCAGTTTACATCACAAGGAATATAATCATTTACATGATAAAACGTTCCTTTTTTCTTAATGTCTGTTCATAGTTGAAGTTAACCCTGCCTCTAAAGATACATTGGAACTTTTCATCCTTTCTTTACCCTAACATTGTAGTGTTTCATTTGTTCTTGTCTAGATCTTAAACATTTACAACAACTTTATCACATTTTATATGTGTTTCCTTTTGGTATATATTAATGTATATCCTTTTAACTTATCTTTCTTATAATGTATTTACAGAGTGACTATAAGTATGAGCTGCAGTATGTGTATTCAAAGGAAGATTGTTAATTATTTAAGTGACAGTTCTGTTTCAGTACTAAGCAGATTTTCATGACAAATGAGTAATATTTCTTAGAAATGCTATTGTGTATGAACGTCTTCTGGGGTTATTTATTTAAAAAAGCAGCTATTTGTTCATGTAGCAGTGCCTGAACTTGCCATCATGATAATTAGTATTATGTGCGACTTTTTTATGAATCACCATTATAATATCGATTACCCATTTTACATGAATCATCCAAATATTATTTATAGCTTTCAAAGTATTTTTCAGAATTAATCCTTGAACTTTCTTTGGTATAAGTACTGAGTCACCAGATGAACATTTATTACAGTTTAATGCACATACTTATGGAACATGTACATTAAGGATATATTTCAA